>NW_009735883.1:0-16661 GCF_000703405.1 Apaloderma vittatum | reverse complement strand
GTAGGGAAATACAGGGCTGGTGCAACAGAGGAGGCCTTGGGAAGTGGAGACACAGGATGCAGCACAGAGGAGTACTGGCACGCTAAGACAAAAGAGTGAGCCTGGCCTCTAAAGAGCTCAGGCATTGTCAGTAAAAACAGACAGATCTTGTGCTGGGCGAAACTGGTTTTCATGGTAACAAAGAAATGATATCTAATTTACAGAAAGTATATAGTAGATTTAGATGTAACCTGAAACTGCCAATCAATGAAGAGAGAGTAAGACGTAAAAGCCGGCTAACAAAGACACAAAAACAATCCAAGACAGAGGAAGAAGAAAATATCAATATGTTCAGCATCACATTCCTCCTGGCAAGGGACTCCAGATGCTGACAAACTCTCTGTCACCCCCTACCACACATGCCACCACCAGAATGAAGTCACAGACTGAAATCCAGTTTAGTTGCAGCAGGGCAGGCATAACACTAGAAAAGGGCTAAAAATTTAAGTGTGTGTGTGTATAGCAATTTTAACTGCATTATTATTCTTTCTTGTTCTGCAGTAATTAGATCTGGACTAATAACGACCAAACTTTCAAGACGTCAGTTATACTAACAATAAATTCTCGGCTTTATTTATACATAAAGTGTGCATTCTCCTTGCCCAACAAAAAAGCTTTCAGAGTAATATTGGATGGACTGAAAACAGGAGAAAATGTCACACAACTACTAAATCTGGTAGTCTGGATAGGAGGTAAAATGTGGGAAACACTCACTGAAATAGAAATATTTTTAGGATGGATTTTTAATCTACCATGTCAACACTTTCAGTCACTTAGTCTTTCAATTTGGCACCATCTGTGCATTTCAGTTATTACTTGGGAAAGCACTGGATTATATTAGTGCAATCAGAAATCTATCTGAGAGAAAATAATTATTTTCAATCCAATTATATTTTTCCATATTTCTCTAATTTTGCAACAGTTCACTGTAAGAAAACAATGGGATATTTACTGTCTACATTCTGCTCATTATTGAAGATTTTCACATATTGGAAAAGATACATTGACGCAGCTCATTGGTATGCTCTACGGTATCAGTGTGATCAGCCAGTCACTTCCCTTAAAGTCGCAGTCATTGCAGCTCCTGCTACTGTGAAGACTCACAATTAGGCTTTACTTTGCCCATAAATAGAAAGTCATCTATTTGCAAACCAAATCTTCATGGGAAACTACAGGCTGGGGATACATCTGCTGGGCTGGCATTAACATTTTAGCTTCTAGCCAATTAGGGCAGAACAGTACCTTACATTATTCTAGGGCATAAAGTATTGATTCTAAATTACAATTGCTGGCTTCAACCTTAAAATGTCACCTCACCTACCTTTTCACAAAGGGAGATTCATCAGCTTTTACAGTAACAATACCTTCTGCTCCAAGAAAAGTATAGTAGCACTTAACAGCAATTGGATACGGATCTATTAAACTACAATGGAATTCTTTCAGCTCGGCAAATTATAGCCATATTAATACCAACCAGGTTCTCTATGAACAGCAAATGCAAAAGGACTTTTTTTTCCCCAATGATTAGCTACCTTTTGTAAAGTGTAACCGTTTAGTGCATTCAAATTTTCTGCCTTTCAGATCAAATGCGAATTAGAGCACTAGGAGGTTGGCTTATATGAATAAGCTTAGCTAGTGCTAATTACAAAATCAGAATACTATAATCACACTTAAATTGTGTAACTCCTTTAATGCAACATGGGTGACTCTTGTAAATTTGGTTGGCAAAACCAGAATTCTTTGTCACCACACTTTGATGTAAGACGAGATGCATTATAAAATAGGAATCAGTAAGGTTAGAAACTTTCTGAACCTATGGGTAACACCTACCCAAGGCTTTGAGTACATGAAAGATTAGACCTTGCAACATCTATGTTTCAGGCATGTGGCCACCTAAGCAGGATTCAAAACCCAAAGTCACCAGTATCTCTCCACAAAACAATAGAAGAGTGAGATGTCTCAGGCTGCTCAGAGACACACAGGTTGCACAGGAAGTGAGTGTAAGAGACTGTGTTAAAAATGTTTGTCTCAACCTTGCTGAAGAAAAAACTGTGTTGAAATTGCCCGCGAAGAAACTTCAAGGCTGCTGTTTTCAAGCTTGGACCACTGATAAGTTCCAAACCACAACTTCAGAGCCCAGCCCAGATAAGCCACAGGACTTGACTTGACTACTGATATAACTTAAGGGCCCAGCCCAAATAAGCCACGGGGCTCGAAGTTCTGAACAACAACTTCTGGACCTGATACAGCGGCTGTCTTGCAAGCCCATCGGTTTGCAAGCCCACCAGGTGTAACTGCTGATAGGGTGGGTGCCCTGCAAGGCGAAAATGGGCTCCCTGGGCCCTTATGCATGCTCCACTGATGGAGGCGACGCTGGGGGGCGTGAAGATCGCTCCTGACAACCCTCATACGCATGCGCTAACCAGGCAGAGAACGGGCAAAGCGGCTCTTGGAACACTATATAATGCCACCACGAACAGCTGTTCTTCAGAGATCTTCTCCACCGAATGGAAACAGGCGGACCTGCGAGACGTCGCTGGATCTGTGGTGGTAGCTATACTTCTTGCTATCTTGAACTTTTACTGCTTTGCTTTTCCTTTCACTTATCTCTCTTTCCTATCGCTCTCCAGTGGTTGTTAGTCAATAAAGGGTTTTACTTTTGTGACATCTGACACCGTTTGTGTCTTAATTTCACCTTTGGGATCAAAACGAATCACCTTGACTCTAACCCTTATCAGGTAAAAGCGGGTCAAGACAGTGAGCTGAGATCTGGTTAGTGGAAATCTTGTCAGTGCAGGCATCCTCTCCTCAGCCTCCAGTCTTTGTAGGACATCAGTCAAGCTGTCACAAGGGGTGCTTCTCCCAGCTTGGATTCAGGGAAGTCCACCCTTGGTGTTATATATCTCCACAGTCTTTCAAAGAACTGGACAAGATTTTTTCTTAAACACGAAAGCAAGAAAAGACAGCTTTTCCCTTACTCCTCATATTTTCAACTGTGCTGTACGTATTAGGTATTTAAGTACCTCCTCAACAGCTGGGAAACTTTCTTTAGCCTGCAAGGGTTCTGGTTTTGACTGTGAAATAATCACAGCTTATCCATTACTGTTTCCACAAATAATGCTCAGTACACCTTCTTCGGGACTTGAAATCAGCTGAATAACTCATGTTCTGTACTCATGAATCCTGCACTTTTGGCACAACACAGATAACAATTCAAAGGAAGGAGAAGCAGGAATCCATGGCCAGACACAAATACTGTGTAGGCTATAGCTTGGTAGCGAGCTTGAACACTTTAAGGTCAAGTTAAAAGTGGAATTCACTAAAACTGTAGGAATAGTTCTATCTATTTCTAGCAGCAAGCAGAAGTTGATTTTTACAGATCAAAAACAAATTAAATATTCATTCTACGTTTATAACGCACACCACAAAACACACTTTATGTAAACTTAGAGCCATTTTCTTGTCCTTGTCCTAACACCTAACCCTGTAGCAAATCTGTGTTTCTGTTCAGCTTTCTTGTACCTTGGCCATTCATGAGTTCTGGAGATTCTCTGATGCTAGAAGAGAAGATGAGAGAATTCGACTGGATAAAGGAGAAATGGCACAACACAACAGATGCCAGGTTTGGAACATAATTTCCTTAGATAATGTGATGAAAAGAAACATTTTCCCCAACAATGTGAGAGTGCAATCTGGGACATTGTTTCAAAATTAATAAAAAAAAAATCTTATCCCATTGAGAGAGCAAAGAAGCCACAGAAAGCAAAGAAAAAACAATTAAAGCACCAAGGAAGAGCAAATGTTATTAGGACTCAATCTTAGCAACATTCTTTCTTCCTTTTCTTTTAAAGGACCTTTAAAGCTCTGTATAAAGGAAATCCCTATCTTGCAGGTAAGGACAGGGACAACTGTGCTACTCTTCATTTTTTTTTATTGGAATATGTTGCTTGTCCTTGCATTTGAGTCAATAAAGCAATTCACCCAGGCAGACATAAACTTGTTTTGTGGATTATCCATTAACCATTTACTAAATTAATTCTTCTGTTTCTATTTAGCACATTCATAAATCTGCATGCCAATAGAGCTTTATCATTCCAGTGTTGCCTTTTTTCCTGCTTTTTACCAAAATTAAACCACCATCAATATACTTCTGTTGTCAATATATGCAGTTATACAAACAGAACGAGATTTGCAAAATTGCTACAGAAAGCTAACGCACACAATGCACACATAAAACAGTCTACATTTGACCACCCCTAAACTCCACACATTGATATAATCAAATGATTGTCATAGTAAGGCCACTGGTGCTGAACTATGTGCAATATTAATTCCTGGTACCTACTGAAAATTGAGAAAGTTATCTTTTTTTTTCCCCTGTGAAGTTCTATGATTTATGCTTTAATTGGAAAAACTCAGAATGTAGAGGTTCAAAACCCACAGAGCTCAAAGATTTCATATTCCAAAGACACTGCTTTATATTTAGAAAAACATTGTTTGCTCATCACCAGTTTTCCTCTGCAACAGGACAAAAGGCTTTGTTATGTCTTCCTTCCTCTTAGCCACCTACAAGAATGATCTCACATATAAAGATCTGTGCATCTCCACTTTCCACTTGGAAAAAAAATAAATTATGCAACTGATCCTGTTTATTGCTGAAGTGTTTTCCAGATACAACTCAAACTCAGAACACAAGATATCCAACTATCACAGCAACAGTCAGTTTTAATTCACTCCCATTCAAAGCTAGGCTTGTTGGGAAAGAGACAGTGACTGTTTGCTTCCATAAGACCAGAAGGAAAGGACAAAATGGACCTACGTAGAAGTGTCCCAAAGAAGCACCAAAAGCTGCATGTTACTTCTGGCCTGCCCTGGATTCAACATAGCTGCCCTGGGACTCCAAGATGAAGTGAGACTTGCCAGGCTGTGGCTTGTCTGCTGCTGCGGCAGGCAATGATAGCCCACCCCATCCTTGCTGATCCCCAGCAGAAACTATTCTGTGTTCCACACAGCTCCTGCTTTCTTGCATTTCATTAAAATATGGAAGAGTTTGTAGAGCAAAGGACAGACTGAGCGTTAGTAGTTGCTCCACCACAGCAGTAAGGAGTCAGGGAGCTAGAAGCAGTTTCTGTCACAGCCCCACTGCAGCTTGACTACTACTGCAGCTTTCTCAGGAGGTGGGACAGCAGGGAAATGGTGAGGACAAACTCAGAAGACAAGGGTTTTTAGAGTGCTGGAAAACAGCAGGGGCAGCTGGAAGGGAGAGGAATCCTACAAAAACCTGGAGCAATAAAGGAAAAATTCATTTGGAAGCATGGGGAAGGTCAATTAATTGGGAAAAAGGGGGCAGGGTAGAGGAAGACAAAGGTTTTTTTCTAAGAACAATTAACGTATTAGGAATAGATTAGTATGATCTGCACGGATGAGAGGGTTATGTAATGAATTGATTTGAAGGATAGAATTAATCAATGAGTTGCTGGTACTACTCAAGATGCTTACTCATGATAAAACAAAGATTCAAATTCCCAGGGAATGGAGTCAGTTTTTATGGATAAATTCTTTCAAGGTGCTATGCCACATAAATGACTTATTGGGCAGTTTACTGTTAAACAGTTAAGCATTACATGACTTCATTATTTTGATTTGAAAAGTGAAGACTCAAATCTTCATTTGGGGCTCAATCTCATGGGGGAAAAATCCTAACCTGGGGCTGCTACAGCAGCAGCACACAAATGAGAATTTTACTGCTCTGTCCTCATTGGTCCAATACAACTTCTTCTCTGGTCTCAAATTTAGGCTGTTTTTTCATCAATGTGGTCTTGAATTCTGTAGCCTAGCCTGACTAAAATACTGGAAAGGTGATTAGAGCCAGCCACACTGTTACGGAGGAAAACAGGAAATCCCACAGAACCAGAGAAATAGAACAGTACAACAAAAATGCTCTTAAAATAAAGGACTTTTGCAGACATCTATCTGAGTTCCTCTGAAATTATTACCAAGTCTGGTGATATTTTTATTCCTTTATTAAAACTGGCTGGCTAAACAGGGATGTGAATTCATTCTCTCTCTTTTCTCCAAAGGTAGCAACAAAAGCTGATGTCCAGGTTCAGAGATAATGTCTGAAAACATGGCAAGAAAAGTAAAAGTCCCCACTAGTGAGCAGAGTCTACTCAATTATTACAGTAAAGATTCCCCTAGAACTTCTCTAGCAATATTTTCTGTCTATAAAATATTTTTTTATGCCTGGGTCATTCATGAGAAAGTAGTTACAACAGCTAAAATCTACGGTAGTCATAGAGACAAGACAGAAATGCCATTGTAAAACAGATTTGAAAGGGATAGGAAGAAAGAGAAGATGTCCTACAGAGACAAGAAAATTCATATGTGTTTCTGGTGCTGTATGATACAAATTCATCTCAGTACTCAAATACAAACATATCTTAGAGAGTGGTCCAAGTATTTCTTCATTATAACCAGAAACTCTGGTGTCTCAGTAGTCCAACAGAGCTAGGCAAAGTCTTGCAAGAAGGTAGAAGATACAGTCCTTATTTCAGAGAAATTACGTATGAGCCATAAAGGATGGATTATTTTCGGTTGTTCATCAAGATTTCTGTCACTGATGTAGGAAAAAGAAGTTAATGCAAACTAGATCATGGATATATCAGATCTATCACCAATGAACAGTGGAATTCTACGGAAGAACAAATGCAGACATAGCTACTCACTTTTTTCTATAAAATGAAACATTATGTAGTTGAAACACATAGGAGTATCTGAGTATCACTTATATTTAACAAAAAGAATATTTAAACTTTGATATTGCTATGATGGTTTGTGCAAACATTTTTTAAACGAACTGATTGTCTTGTATCAATTGAGTAAAGTGGTGTGAGTAAGCTATCAGGGGGAAGAAATAAAACACAAATCAAATTTTTAAAGAAGAGAAAAGTTATTATAGAATGGAACTCTCCTCACTCCTAACTTGTGAGACTATTAATCTAGTCCTCCTGAAAATATATAGAACTCAGAAGGATTAATATTTTTTGTTTCATTGATTTTTTTGCTGGAAATAACCAAAAGTATTTTCAGCAGTATGGGAATTTCAAGTAAATGGAGTTTTGTCTATGAAGGAGTATGATCAAGATTCTATTTTCTTTGCTGATGGTTTCTTTAAAAGGGAAGAAAAAAACCTTACAAACAAACAAAAAAAGACAGACAACACCACCAAACATTACTCTATAAAGGCAGTAAACAATTTCTTTCATATACTCTTCTGTAGATACTATGCAGATTTTGGAAGCAAAATTTGCTTGTACTTGATAAAAACAAAATTCAGCAGAGAAAAGGACAAAAGTCAATTTGAGATTTGTGTCCTAAAAACAGATTTTCTCAACTTGCCTCCTAAATATGGACTTAGCAGAACATGTGCATGGAAAAACATTGACTCACATAATGGACCACCAAGCTGGCAGCCCTCACCTTCTAGCTGCCTTCCCAATAGGGAACTTGCAGCCTTGAGTTGGGTGTCCAAGCTTTCTGCACAACTGATTAAAGGGTTTGGTGACCTCAGGATGAGATTTGCCAACCCAAGCCTACAGAGGAGGAAGATTTGCCAGCACAAGCCTGCTCAGAAGAAAGCTGCTTGGAGCTCAGATGAGATGTCCCCGACCATGGGATAAATTTGGGCTCTCATCCTAGAACACACAGTTGGGACTCTAAGTCTTCCCTTCATACTACCAGCATACTAACAGCTTCACCAGAAAAATCAGCACTTTCAAAAGTTATGGTTTGCCATGGTAGTGCTGCACAGCGGCTGCTCCAAGAGTCATGGACCAGCATCACTTTGAAGGTCTCGCCCTTCACCCCTCTAAAATAAAAGGTTGCCAACAAGAGAAGGAAGCTGACTGACAGCCTCTCTTGATCACTTGCACATTAGGGTCATTAATAGTTCCGTTCAAAAAACTCATGCTTGGATTTTTTTCTCCTTTAATAAGTAAGAGTTTAGAACTTTTACTGGAACAATGCCCAAAGGCAAAAGAGGCTGTGCAAGCATCATTCCTCTAACCAGAAACTATTTCATTGCTGACAGAGGGACATAAGGTGTTTGTGTGGGATTAAAATACCTTTGTGTGCCAGATTCAAGAGTTTTAATCAGTTAAACAGTTGAACATGTTGTACAAATGTTAAATTCCCCAACCAGGCCATGTTCTCTCTTCTATGAAAATGGAACAGGAATTGTACTTGAGGAAACAAACAGCTCTCAACAAATGTCACAAAATGTGCCTCAAAATGACCGAAACACATCTAGCACTTGTCTCTCAAAGTGCATATCTAACATTCACTTTTGTGCGCTGCATATCAGCAGTCAGGATCCATGACATCCCTGACTACATGAAGAGTTTTAGTGTATATTTTATCAGCAGATGGCATTAGCCAGCAGCGCACAAATGGGTCCTTCTGTAAGAGTTTGTCTCAAAAAAATATATATATGCTTATTGTCACTTTCTCTAGAACAAAGAAGTAAGTCCTGTATCAGGCTGTAGTTTTCCAGGGGCTTTTCCTTTCATATGACTTTCAATGCAGAATGTTACCAAGGAAACCAGGAATGATGGTAAGTCACAGAATCTTTTATTTGTCCCAGGCAAAGACAGCAAAAAAAACATTAAAGCAATATTTTTTTATCTCGTAACTCAGCTCTAGGTCCAGCCTTTCTCCTTTCTCCAGGGAACAGCTTGAGAAACATTTTTTACTGTTGTCCCCTTCTCTTCCTAGAAAATCATAATCCATGAAAGTGCCTTTTCAAACTACAGGAACTGCATCGGGCACCATGCAATAGCAGTAACCAGGATTACATTGAATCCACTGAGTTTGATTCATACATGCCTGAGAGTCTTAACCAGGTACAAATAAGTTTCAAACTGTTAACACTGCAGCACTAGTTTGACAAATGATACTGCTAGACCGTTCAAATCCCTACAACAAGATCTTATTCACACTGAATAAGATTGACAGATCTTTGACTAAATTACACTAATCCATGTCACGAAGAGGGAAGAGAAGTCTTGTTTTAATTCTCTGAGTCAGCTTTAGGTTTGGCTTGAAACTGCTGGGTTTGTCATTAAAACATAAATATGCATTTGAAAAAATCAGCAGGCTTTTAAGCAAACATGTGAGAAGCACAAAATGTCATTTTTTGAAAGACAAGTGAGATCCAGATTTCAAGGCTCAGCTATGTCACAGTTATGCAAACAGCACAAAAAGAACCTTGGTGGTAAAAGCTAATCTGTTATGGAGATAAATGCCTAAGGCAATAGTAATAAAATGCCATCATTAACAAATATGTCTGCTTCTCTGAATTTTGTAAAAGTTTGCACTTTAGCAACTAAAAAAAAAAGCCAAAATCAACTAAACAAAAAAAAAGCCACCACTCTTATGGCTTATTATTAATGTTGTTATATTCATTAAAACTATCACTTTCCAATCAATATGTTTAAACTCTTGAAATTTTCTGTTTTCTACAGAAGTAGAAACAGCCTCTACCCAGTTCTCTGGCAGTGCTTCTGCACTCTCATATGAATTATTTCACACTGTATTTGAACAATTGATCTTTGCCAAAGCCTCTGTTTGTGCAAATATGTGTCAGAAAAAATTTGTGCTAGTAGGATTGACACTGTCCTGATCTATGAGCTGTCCAGACAGCTATAACTTATTTTAGTCTGACTCCACATCTAGTCTGATAAGCTACGGGTATGAGAAGTGGACAGGTCTGGTTGAAGGTCCCGTGTGCTAGGATGGAGTTTCCTCTGCAAGATTATCCCCACAAACTGGATGTGACTGTACAAGTGCTTAAAGCAGTACAAACCTAAATAGGAGGGAATCCGCATGCTACTTGGAAGGAAGCTTATAAAATCTTTCTTTTCCTTACAGCTTCTGAAAGATTATGTAAGAGATAAGAAGTCTGTAAAAGACAAACACATTTTGGTTTTAAAGGACTGATAGTCTAATTGACAGTTTTAAAATCTGTTAAAACTTCATAGCAATATTTCTCTGAAGTGAATCTACTAAAAAGGGGAAATTTGAGACGAAATTGGAAAATGAGCTTTTCATATCAATGAAATAAAGCTGATTTGTTGAATTGGTATCACTTGAAAAAATCTGTTCCCCTGTTAGGTCTTAAAAGAAAAGGCAAATCAAAGAGAAAACCCAAGTCTATAAATCCTGTTAGAGGATAAACACATGTAAACCCTCTCCTTTCCTTCTCTGAATCAAGTACCACAGCAACATTATTCTTGGTGTCACAAGGTGGTGCTCTTCCTTTCAAGTAATCTGTTTCACCTTAAAAACGACCTCGTTAACTTGGAGAGAAAAGCACACGGAAGTTTTGAGACTTATCCACATACACTGTCACTGGTACTGAAAATTAGAAGCACTTCATCTATAGTACTTGCTTCTGTAAAAGCCAAGTTTCTTTGTAGGTGACGTGCATGGTAACTTTGACATGCAAATGCATGACCTGTACTGAGCTCTTTTACAGTCTTAAGAACCCTGGATTCGTTAAGCATCTAAAGCTTGCAGTTGTGTCATTGTTTTGCAGGAGGTTCAACTTACCTAAAACTTTCAACCCTTTACAAGTAATGCTCTAATGATTTAAACACCAAACTTATTTGTGCAATCACTAATGCAATCTGTGTTGTATGTCTTTTTACTAGATCTGTTTTATTCCACGCTCCTCCTACTTGTTCCACTTCTGATACAGAAAATATTTTTGTATTGAACACGTATAATTGCATCTAAGACACTAAGGAAGAGTTAGAGGGTTTGACAGCTAGGTGTAAAAAGTTGTGATTTTTGGTACCCACTAATGTATTTGGAATTGGGGGGAATTAATTTTGCCCAGTTAATCCTGCAGAAATTACTAGCAGCACAGATATCTCTCTCCATCTCCTGATTTATCAGTCCCTCGAGATCAGTGGGATAGATTACAACTCCAGAACATCTTCTTTCTAACCATCAATAAACTCATAAAGGTAATACCGTGTCACAATTCACAGGCTAGTGTTTTATTCAGATTCATAATTCTACAGAAAGTTCCATGGCCAGAAAAACACAGAACATCTGGGGCACCAATTACGGACAAAGGATCATTTAGGTTGAAAGGGACTTCACCATGCAATCTAGCACCTAGCCAAGAAATTATTCATTATTGAACCTCTGAACTAAAACTATAACTCCAAATAATGTTGTGTTAAAACACAACAGAGAAAGACAACACTTGCCTTATATCTGTAAGTTATAAAGACAGCAAAATAGCCTAATATCTAAAAATTGAAAGATGGCATTAATACATTAGCTGATGAGATTAAAACAAGTACCCAACAGAAATAAAGCACTGCCAAAAAACAGAGACATGACAGAAAATCATGGCGCTGCAGGGAAGAGATGGCACAAAGCAGAAGGCTGCATACAGTGGGGCAGGAAGAGGAATGGTGCTGAGGAAGGACAGAAAACTTCAAGCCTTTCACTGCCTATCTACACTTGAGTTGTTCACCTCTACTTTAATCACCGTAAACAATCATATGAATCAGAAAAACACACAAAACCCCCAATTTCTCCCTAAACTGATGCAGAACTAATACAAGTGTTTGAGGTACTTAGCATATCAGCAGCAGTGTCCAGGGCTTTAAAAAACCCTAAGTCCTCAGAGAGGTTTAGTTCATAAGCATTTCACCTCTAGGAAAAACCCCAGTTTCATTACTGCTTCTAGGTATGAAGTATGTTGGACCTATTTATTTGTCCTCTTGTGTCAATTCCTCCTATACTATAGAAGGTCTCCCAGCTAAGAGGAAGCACTCAGCACACAAATCACCACCTTGGGATGTCCAAACCCTTCGTGGTTTGCCATCTATGATACTGTCAAATGTCAACAACACAAACACCTGCAGTATCTTTGAAAATTGAAAACGGTGTGAAACAAATGGAAAACTACAACAGAACACATATTAGAGAGCAGTAAATGCAGTGGTTGTGTTGGGGAAGTTCACATTTAATGTATTAAAACCCTCCCGCTTTTTCATATACAGGGGAGCTGCTGTGGAATTCCTGGTGCACTGCACCAGAGCTCTGCAGCAGCTGGGGCTCTACTGCAAAGGACGAGCTCGCCTAGCTGTTGTGGTGCCTTGAGACCTGCTCTTTAGCCAGGCAATGTCAACAGAAGCTTTTACCTTCCAGTGCAGCTCTTACCACGTGGGTAAACCCTTATTCTGAAAAGCCCAACCTGCAGCCCTTACATTCCGTTAGAAATAAATTTTGCTCCCGTGGAAAGCTTTCTCAGCAGAATTGATTTCCTACTGCATTATCTGTTATGTCTGTAGAATTTAGGAGGGTCTACAGCATGGGCATGACAGTCTGCTACCATCCTTGAGTGAAACACCTGGGAATCTAAAATTTTAACACCTTAAGAGGAAGAACTACACACAAAGCCTGTGGCTCGCTAAATCCCAAACTGGACTAAGCCATCATATCTCTAAGGCTGACATGGACTATGAAATCCGCTCTGCAGTCATCACTGGCATAAGAAGAGCTGCACAGTAGCAATCCAGGCAGGAACCCCAGGAACAGATGTTCCTCTGCATGTCTATGAAACATCTCCAGGAAACACAACACTTTAGGCTTAAAAATTACTAAGAGAAACTTTTTTTCCCTACTTCTCACTTTTCTGAAGTATTAAAAAGAAGTCGCCTGACATTTCACTACATTTCAGTTTCAAAATCCCTCAGAAATTCAGGCCCTTGATTCAGCATTTCTGGAAAACCCTGGCAAAGGCAAAATGCATTAGCATCCACCACTCCCAGGGTCATTTTCCTTTTGATGTGCATTCATATGTTCATTTGGTCTGTGAGAGGACCACTGTGTATGGCTTTGATCAACAGAATGTGTCTGGGGGCTGGCAAGGCTGAAAAGGGCATTTTGAAAGGATGAATGTGTGGAGGATTTTGCTGAAGTTTGGGATCTTTCACCCTTCAATAAACAACAAAGCAAGAGAGATATTGACACAGCTGCCTGAGCAACGGACAGGAGCCGCCATTGCCAATATAGTTTCCCCTCCGGAGGCAGGTAGAGGAAGAACTGCATTCGACATAATTAGTTTTGCAGTAGAAAACAAATCAATTGAGAAAGCAAGTTTTCAATCCTCTGTCTAACACAACAACAGGAAGCATAACATTGATTTTGGTTTGAGGTGGACTGGTCTCTGCCACGTGGTACCTGTGGGGCTTGCTTTGTTGTATTCATTTTTTCCTGTCCAAAAGGTGACATCCTCAAATGACTTAAGGCTATGTATGAAGCACTCCCTCCACACATTCTAAAGGTGCACCTACAAAACTCCCAGAGACTACAGCCCTAGGTCCACAAAGAAACATAAGGATCCATGTTCCTCTCAAGTTATGATGTGCCTTAGTACAGCAGTCTAATATCATTGAACAATCATTCCAATGGGAATCATTTTACCCCTTCAAAATCTCCTCTCCATTCTTTCATGGAGCTGAGACATGAATGCTCAGACTTTTTAATAACTTTGGTCATGCTAAGTTTTTTTCCCAGGATATCCTGCCTGCCAGACTGAGGTTTTTTGACCAGACAGGAGAGAAATCATGAACTACAGGAGAGCTTAATTCTAGGCCCATGTTTGGCAATGACTTGGATAACAGATCTTGGAGCTGTTCTGAATAAAGTTCTTATCTGGAATAGCTGCTGATGGAACATCCAACACCTATCTTTCTGAAAGTTTCTCTCAGCAGCTGTACAGTGACAGCCATATCCAGTCAGATGGCTTTACTTCTCCTCTTGCACTGTCACTACTTTTTAACTGCCTTCATCCCATGGCAAGGTCAGGCACATTTGCCCCCATCTGATAGCTTTTTCTTGTTATAAGTCTCTATCAATAAAAGATATAATCAGAAGAGGAAGCACAGAGTAGGAGAGATCAATAATTGATTATGCAGTTTCTTCCTCTCTAAGCAAAGTGTTCACATTCACCATAGCAGTTTAGTGATTTTTGCCAACGTCCTGTGGATCTCCACCCTAAATAAAATTCAACTATTCAAAAGGCTGGATTGGAGAGGAGCTGGGGACAAGCAGTGACAAAATGTGTTAATTTTATGACTTTTAATTAAATAAAGTAAATATCAGATGTAACAACACTTGTAGCGTAATTACACCTCCAATAAGCAGTTCAGCTGTTGCTGAAAAAAATACCCTTGCAATGAATATAGAGTTTGTCTAGAACCTAGGACTAAGCTATAGAATAATATTACACATCACTAATACAAGGCCACTTGAAAGAACTGATGAGTGATAATTTCCACGGAACTCCAGAGTACAAGATTATCCAAGAAGCACACACTGTAACACCATGGCATTAAATCATCAGTGTCAAAAAAAAACCAAAACAAATTAAAACAAAACAAAATTACACAGACAAGGTGAATCAAGACACAGAATTAAAAAAAAAAAAACAACTAATCAAACCAAACTCCCCAATATGAAAATGTACCTGAAACTAGTCTGTCATTTAATGCACATTACTAACTAACTGTGTGAGGGCACAACAGAGATCCTTTCAGGTTGATGCTGAGCCTCAACTCCGAATGCAAAAAGTAGGACCTCGCCTTGCTGCTGCTTGTCCTCCACTGTTAAGGACATTGCTCAGGAGCAGCACCACACCACTGAAACAAGTGCAGAAAATGAATGCTGAAGAAATAATCTCATCTAGACATGAACTCCTGCAGTGCTACCAGACACTTGGGATTTTCACTGGCTCCTAACAGCCACAAAGGCAATGTGTTCATTCTTAGAGTCTGTCCTTTTAACACCTAGAAAGATCCCATGTGCTTTCACCCCCAATGCCAGTCCTGACTTTATTCCCTGACTTTTCTGGAGCCCAGATTTCTTTCTTTACACAACCCTGCTGAAGGAAAAGCACCCAGCTGTGGCTTCCTGAAGGATTTTCCTGTTTGCTAATGAGAAGACAGGCCAAGTTACAACTCCCTTCTTGTCACAAAACTGCTGAAAAAACAGATAGCTATTTATATCACACTATTTCTCAAGTGCCCTGTCACAGCTCTTGTCAACCCACAGTTCTACCTGAGTTTATCAAAGTTCAGGCACTTTCTAATATATAAAGCAGACATGTATCATACATCACAATATATGAATGGTATTGTGCTATCTGTATATTGTATATGTACTGTAAAAGTAAAAAAGTGTAAACATACATTTTTCTGATTGCTTCTTGTCAGTTATGTGCTTCCAGAAAGTTTGCAACAGACCTATGAATGACCATCCCATGTGCATCACACGCCAAGAGCAGCTCCTGCTGATTTCTCAGAGAGATTGTATTTATTCCAGCTTTCCTTTTCTCTTTTTTTTTTTTAACAACTTCTGCTGATTCTCTCAGAGGAGGCAGGCAGTGTGACAGACGAAATCTTCAAGAAAAAGTTCGCAGTGGCTTAGGTCCCAAAATTTAAGAGAAATACTGTGAACATGGTTTACATCAAACCTTATTTAGATGCAAAGTCTTAGCACTTAAGCAGAAAGAAATCAAGAACATCTGTTCTGTGGGAGATTCCAGTATTTATTTTTCATCCTGCATCAGGCGGTGTCACGTCCTGAGCTTACCGGACCATGACTCACGCTCGCTGATTCCCAGGCCAGAATTAAGGTGAATCAACACCGAGGATCTTAATACCAGTTTTATTTACAAACAAACAAAGAACTAACATCAATGTGCTCCAGTTGCCCGCTTAACGCTAATAACGTGCCTCACAGTACAGAGTACGGAAACAAAAGACCCGGCCTTGCCATAGATCACTTGTTTGCTGGAACTAAAAAGAAAGAAGAAAGGGATCGAAAGAGCGATTTGGAGCAACCGACTTTGATCCTGCCCAGTCCCCGCTGCAGCACGCTGTTTACCCCTGGTGGAAAATTACCGGGACCGGGTCGAGGGGACCGTGAGGGCTCCAGAGGGGATCACCCCTACCTCTCTCGGCTAGACTTCTTCATTTCTGCAGCCACAGCTCCAAGGCCCACCCACCTCCACAGCCCCGCCAGGGAACGGTGGGCTCAGAGAAGGGCCGAGTCCCCCGGCATCAGCACGGCCCAGCACCGGGCGGGCTTCTCGGGGCCCTTCGGGTTCCGAAACAGCCCCAGCTGTCTGGGACATCTGTTTAGCAGTCCCTTACAGACTGATTTCCAAATATTCCACTTCGACTTCATCTACTTGTTTCCTAGTACTTACGCAGGCTAAAAATTAAGCCAATGAATGTTTTGTTTTACCACTTTTGGTGAAAAAAACCTAAGCATAACAACATTCCTCACATGAAAATACTTAATCTAGCGATAGACTAGACTCTAATCTTTTGTCTAATTGTTCAGCATTAAGCTATATTTTTCCACAGTGGCACAGTGCTTCCTAGTAGTTGTAATTTCCAAGCATTGTAATCCCCGATACACCAAATAACTGAGACTCAGATTCTTCCAATCGCAATACATTTCCATTTATTTAATTGAAATGAAGAGCAGTAGTGTTGAAACCTGCTCTGCACTATGGCAAAGTAGTCTAGCGC
>NW_009735882.1:6922-8212 GCF_000703405.1 Apaloderma vittatum | reverse complement strand
GAATTTTGTACTTCATTCAAGCCAGTTTGTGTGCTTGTTGCGATTTTCAAAATTTAGGCACTGCGCATTTGGCCCTCAGCTGAGCTTGCCTTCGGCACTTCTTTATTGCAGCGCTGGGAAGCTTGGAAATCATCCAATGCTTCGAATACCTCACAAAAATTCAATCTATTTATACACTCTTTTGCAAAGTCATAATATTTTAACATAAACATGCATACACTGTCCACTATTAATTTTAACCTTTATTATGATTGGTTCAACCCTTATTAATATTTATATATCTTATTTCCATACAATCGCTGGCAATCGGGGTGTTTAACCACGAAACAAAAATGGGGGAGTAGGGAGGTAGGGAGGCATGCCTGCGTGAAATGCAACCTATTGATCTGTCTAGATGAAATATGCTGGTATTGTTATTAAAGCACAGTTGCAGTGAAACCAAAGCACAGGTGCGGTAGAACCAAAGCACAGATGCGATAAAACCAAAGCACAAGTGCGGTAAGATCTTTTATGAGTACAAGACATCCCCTGCCAAATTTGTAGCCTGCACAGCTCTGGCTTTTGCTAAGGCCTACACACGACTTTTAGCATAAGTAAAAGTCTGAGCTCCTTATCCTAATATAAATTAATAAACTAATTTAATTAAAATAGTGATTAGCTATTCATTAAGCAATTAGCTCTTTAAAACTTAAGTTTGATTACAACATGCTAACATTTAGATCCTGAATTTTAGACACTGTGAATGTGGCCCTCAGCTGAGCTTGCCTTCCTACAAGCTTCAATCGTAGAGCAAGGCAAAACAGGCTATTCTTTTTAGTCTTGGCCACAAAAGAAGACCATAGGAATTTAGTGCTTCATTCAAGCCCAGTTTGTGAGCTCTACTCACATCCTGAGTTTTAGGCCCTGTAAATGTGGCCCTCAGCTGAGCTTGCCTTCCTACAAGCTTCAATCGTAGAGCAAGGCAAAACAGGCTATTCTTTTTAGTCTTGGCCACAAAAGAAGCCCAGAAGAATTTTGTGCATTATTCAAGACCAGTTTTTGAGCTCTACTGAGATCCTGAATTTTAGGCAATGTGAATGTGGCCCTCAGCTGAGCTTGCCTTCCTACAAGCTTCACTCAGAGAGGAAGACAAAACAGGCTTTTCTTTTTATTCTTGGCCACAAAAGAAGCCCAGAAGAATTTTGTGCTTCATTCAAGCCCAGATTTTGAGCTCTACTCACATCCTGAATTTTAGGCACTGTGAACCTTGCCCTCAGCTGAGCTTGCCTTCCTACAAGCTTCACTCAGAGA
>NW_009735882.1:0-6903 GCF_000703405.1 Apaloderma vittatum | reverse complement strand
ATTCTTTTTAGTCTTGGCCACAAAAGAAGCCCATAAGAATTTTGTGAATCCCCAAATCTCATCATAAGATATCCTCATAGGAGATATCCTGCTCCAGGATGACGAGACAGAACATTTTGTGTTTTCGCGCACAAAGCGGCTACTAGGAAGGGAAGTGGTGCTGCTCTGCATGTCTCGTGGATTGCCCTGCCATAGAACGAGTAACTGAAGAATCTGAACTAAAGCATACTAGACGTCCTTGACCGAATCACAAAGTTGTAACTGCCTCAGCTTGCGACCAGAGCTTGAAATCAGCTGATGTTTACCTATTGCTCCCAGAAAGCCAGTCTTGGGAAGTAAAACTAGTGCTTGCTTGCATCTCTCCTGGATTGCCCTGCCACACAAGCGGTAACCTTAAGGATCTAAGCTATCTGTCATGAGATATCCTGCACAGAAATTTACACAATTCAATCCTGAGCCGCACTTGCTATTTCTGCTGTCCAGCTTGAGAAGAAGAAATTTTATCCTTTGCTCCTGGAGGGCACACAAAATATGCTTCCTTGAATCACAAAATTCTTACTGCCTCAGTTTGCAGCCCCGCTTGAAAAGAGGAGGCGTTTAGCCTTTGCTCAACATGGAGAAGGTGTTAGGAGGAAAACTGGTGCTCATCTGCATCTCTCCTGCATTGCCCTGCCACAGAACCATTAACCTTAAGGATCTGACCAATTTCACTTGAAATATTCTTGACTGAATCACAATCTTCCAGCCTGACTAGAGCCGATTTCTTTTGGAAGTCAGCTTGAAATTATGGAGTGCCTCGACTTTTCTTGCAGACAGAAGGTGGCACGAAGGAAAACTGGTGCTGTTTTGCACCTCTACAGGATTGGTCTTTCACAGAAGTACCAACTTTAAGAATCTGAACTATTTGACATGAACTATCCTGCACTGAAGTCACAAAATTCAAGCCTGAGTTGAGGTGCCTCATTTTGGAGCCTAATTTCAGAAGAACGAAAGCTTGCATTTTGCTGTCGTCTTCTGTTCAGAGCAGGAAAGACTTCTGCTTGTTTGCATCTCTACCGGATTGCCCTGTCACAGGATCTATACCTGATCTAAATCGCAAAAAATGGGCTTGATTGAAGCACAAAAATTCTACCATCTTCTTTTGTGGCCACGATTAAAAAAACGGTTTTGTCTTGCTCTGCGAGTGAGGTTTGTAGGAAGGAAAGCTCATCTGAGGGCCAGATTCAGAGTGCCTAAAATTCAGGATCTGAGCTAGGGCACACCAAATATGCTTGAATGAATCCCAAAATTCCGCTTGGCTTCGTTCCTGATACACATTTTGCAAGCAGACAATTCTCTTTTGTTTGCAGAACGAAGGTTGACGTAGGGCAATATCATCTGATTGCCTGCCCCAGAGCAATTCACCTAAGGATTTGAGTTAGAGAGCACAAAATGGGCTTGATTAAAGCACAAAATTCTTAAGAGTTACCTTTATGGCCAAGATTAAAAAGAATGAACTGATATGTCTTGCTCTGCGAGTGAAGCTTTTAGGAAGGAAAGCTCGGCTGAGGGCCAGATTTGGAGTGCCTAAAACTCAGGATCTGAGCAAGAAAACACCAACTGGGGTTGACTTAAGCACAAAATTCTACGATCTCCTTTTGTGGCCACGATTAAAAAGAGTAAACGGTTTTGTCTTGCTCTGCGAGTGAAGCTTTTAGGAAGGAAAGCTCAGCTGAGGGCCAGATTCAGAGTGCCTAAAATTCAGGATCTGAGCTAGAGAACACCAAATATGCTTCAGTGAATTCCCAAATCTCATCATAAGATATCCTCATAGGATATCCTGGTCTGAAACCCCAAAATCCAAGCCTGATCCGAGCTGGCTCAATAGAAGCATTGCTCCAGCTCTCAGAACAGCCTGTCTACCCCAGCACCGCCCCCAGCAGTGGCAGATCTGGTCCCAGCTTGAAAAAGCTTCGAAAAAGCCCCAGAAAGAGCTTTTATTCAGCCGTTTTTTTCTGCAGCACCTCTCCCCAGTATAGTCTTACCTTCCTTGAATGGGTCTCTGGAGAAAATCCAAAATATAACCCTAATCCCAACCCCAGCCCTAACCCTAAACCTAATGATAACCGTAAAATTAATCCTAACCCTAAACCTAAACTTTACCTAAACTCTATCCTTAAACCAACCCCAATTCTAACACCAACCCTAAACCTGTAACTAGCAATGTCAATTGTCAAAACATCCCCATAACCTAAACCAGAATCCAACCCTAAACCTAAACCTAACCGCAATCCTATCCCTAACCCTAACCTTAAACTTAATCCTTACCGTAATGCTTACATTAATCCCAACCATAATTCTAAACAGAATTCCAAAGATAACCCTAACATTAGTCTTATACCAACATAACTCTAACCCTATTACAAATAACTCCATCGCAAACACTAACCCATACCCTAACATTAAACTTAACTTCAACCCTAACCCTATACCACTAAACCCTAATCCTAAAACTAACTTCTAACCCCTAACCCTTACCCAAAATCTAAACCTAACCCTAACCCTAACTTTAACCCTAACACTAAAGTCTAACCGTAACCTTAACCTTAATGCTAACATCAAGCCAAACACTAACCCCAATTCTAATGATCATTGTAATCCTAAATCTAAGTCTAAACCTAACAACGACCTTAAACTTAACCCTAAACCTAAGCCTAACTCCAACCATAAACCTAACTCCAATCCTAAACCTAACTCTAACCCTAACCATAAAACTAACCCTTCCCCTAACCCTAACGTAACCCTAACCCTAGCCCTAAACTCTAACCCTAACCCTCCTTAACCCTAATTGTAACACTAACCCTAACCCTTAACCCTAAACCTAAAATTTACTACAATCTCAACCAAAACCCTAATCCTAACATCAAGCCAAACACTAACTCCAATCCTAATGCTAATTGTAATCCTAAACCTGCCTAAACCTAACCACAACCTTAAACTTAACCCTAAACCTAAGCCTAACTCCAGCCATAACCCTAACTCCAACCAGAAACTCAACTGTAAACCTAACCATAAAACTAACCATAACCCAAACCCTAACCTTTTCCTAAAACCTAACCTTAACCCAAACCAAACCATCATCCCAAATCCAAACCCTAATCCTAACCCTAATGCTTACTCTAACCCTAAAAGTGAATCTAACACTTACTCCAATCCCAACGATAACCCTAAAAATAACCCCAAACCTAACCCCTACACTAACAGTATCACAACCGCAACCCGAAATCTCTCAATAACAAGTCCATCCCAAACCATAACCATAACCCTAAACCTAATTTCAGCTCTAACCCTAAATCTAACCACAATCCTAAACAAGATCTGAACGATAACCCTAATGCAAACCCAAACACCAACCATACTTAACCCTCGCCCTAACTCTAACCCTAAGCCTAACCCTTCACAAAACCTAACACTAACCCTAACCCTAACCCTAACCCTCCCTTACTCTATCCCTAACCCTATCACTAAACCTAACCATAATCCTAAATCTAAACCTAAGACTAATCCTAACTCTAATTCTAACACTAACTGTAACCCTAAATCTAACTCTAACTCTAATCATTAACCTAACCCTAATACTAAGTCTAACACTAAACCTAACCCTAAGCATGTCTAAACTTAGCCCAAACCCTAACCCATACTCTAACGCCCAAAAAACCCCTAATCCTAATCCTAAACCCTAACCCTTACCCTAACTTGAACCCTATCCCTAACCCTGATCATAGCTCCTAACCATAACCTTAAATCAAACCTAACCCTAACCCTAAACCCTAACCTTAACCCGTAATCCTAAAATTAACCCCAATGCTGACTCATCTTAACCCTAACTCAAACTCTAGAACTAAACCTAACTCCAACACTAACTCTAACCTGAAACCTAATCCTCAACCTAACTCAAAAATGAGTGTCCTGGGTTTGAGCTATAACCCAGTCCTATTTAGGGATTTTTACTTTTCAGTTTTAGTTTCTTCTAAAAGGCTGCGCTTTCTGAAGTTAGCAGCATGTTTTCGTTGACAGTGCCTGCTATTAGCAGTGATAACACCTGATGTTTACAGTCACTGCCTGGTACTGGTGTGCAGACAGGCTCTTGCTATACTTATTCCTACAGTGACCAAGGCCACTGCTGGCTCGTGTGTGCCATGCTGGGGGTGCCGGGTAGTAAAGGGGGGGTCACAAGGAAGTAAAAGGTTGCATGTCTGGGGGGTAATAGACAGGACAGGTGACCAACGAGAGTATTCCATTCCATATACATCATATTTAGTATAAATTGAGTGATCACGAGAGTTTCTGCCCTTCTTTACCCTCTTCTGCAATGGTCGGTGTCCAGAGAGGACTGCATCTGACCTCCTGCTTTTGATCCAATCCTGAGTTCCCGAATCCAGCTCCCTGTATCCAGCTCCCCGCCGCCGCCGCTAAGCCTGGGGTTTCCCCTGTTCTGCAGCATCAGTCGTGATTCGTATTGGGGGAGGGAGTTCGGTTTGATATTGGGCCATTATCTATAGTTGTATATAGTTATTTACTTTTATTGTTCCACTATTATTTTCTATTATTATTGTTTCATTAAAGCTGTTCTTGTTTTTTTCTTCTCTAACCTGAAAGTCTCTCTGCTTCATTCCCTTTTCCTTCCCATTTGGCTGGGGGAAGAGGGGGTTAGAGAGCGTCTGTCCATGTTAGAGGCCGGCCCAGCTCTAACCCACAACAATTAGCCTATACACTAACTAACCATAATGCTAAGCCTAACACGTACTTCAATTCCAAACATAAACCTAACACTTAACTCTCATCCCAATTTTAACCCTAACCCCAAATCTAAAGCTAAACCCTTGACCCTAACCCTAACCTTAACCCTAATCCTAAACCTAAACCTTCCTCTAATCAGAACACTAACCCCCAAACCCCAACACCTAACCATAACCCGAACTCCAACCCTAAATCCAAACCTAACTGCAATCCTATCCCTAACTCTAACCTAAAACTAACACTTACTCTAATCGCTACCGTAACACTAAATGTAACCCCAAAGATAATCCCAACAATAAATGTATCCCAACACCAACCCTAAGGCTATCACTAAAAATAACTCCATACCACACTCTAACCCTAACCCTAATCCTAACACTAATCCTAACTCCAAGGCTAATCCTAAATTTAAGCGCAATCATAAACATAATCCTAACCCTAACTCTAACATTAACCCTAACGCTCACTGTAACAAAAAGGGTAGCGTTAACACTAAGTCTAAGCCTAACCCTAACCCTAAACCTAAGCCTAACCCTAACCCCATCCCTAACCCTAAACTTAACTCTAACCCTAACCCTAACCAAAACTCTAACCCTAACCAAAACTCTAACCCTAACTCTAACCCTTAATCTTAAAATTAATCTTAAACCTAACCCTAACCCTAATCCTAACCCTAACCGTAACACTAACTCTAACCCTAAACCTTATCCTAACCCTAAGGCTTAACCTTAACCCTGACCCTAACCCTAACCCTAAACCCTAACCCTAAACTTTACCCTAAACCTTAATCTTAAAATCAATGCCAACTCTATCCCTAAATCTAACCCCTAACCCTAACTGTAACACTAACCCTAACCCTAAACCCTAACCCCTAACCCTAACCGTAACACTAACCCTAACCCTAAACCCTAATGTCGTTGTAGAGACAGACATAACACATCTAAATGGTGATCAAAGTGGCTCAGAAAATGGCTGCCTTATTAACAAAGGTTGTGCCTTTTATACATAGTCAAAGGTAGTAGAAGAATGTAGCGTGGCCTTTGCTTATAAGTTAACACTTGTTTTTCAAGTTCTACTTGGTTAACACTTAGCAGCTTCTGGCTGGGCTCATCCCTCTGGATCTCGAGGGAGAAAGTTCCGCAAATGTGTTCAAACTCAGTGCACACGACTTCCCATCTCAAGGGTACACTGGGAATTTGTCAAGGTCAATGTCTTCAACCAGTGCCAGGTTATCAGCAGTCCAGCTGCGACCTCCCATAATTCCCCCTTTTTGTTTTTGAGATACAAACACTGCCTCAGCAGTCTGATGCAGGGCCCTTCGCATCAGAGTGATCAGGCACAATAGCATTAACAGCACGATCACAACTACAAGCAGTATTAAAAATTCTGTTTTAACCAAGGAGATTAACCACCTTGACAAACCCCATTGCCCAAACAACTTTTCAATCCCAAAAAATCCTGTGTCTTCTTGAATCTGATGAGTCATGACTTGTAGATCTTGTATTTTCTTGTGGATGGATTCTGAATGATCTTCCAGACTCATGCAACACATTCCATCAAATTCTTTGCATCCATGCCCATGCGCCAAAAGCAGAAAATCAATTGCTGCATGGTTCTGCAAGGTAGCATGTCTTATTGAGCTTACATCATTAGTCAATTGCAACAGAACTTCAGAGGTTAAATTAGCATTCTTTGCTATCCAGCAAGCCATTCTATTTAAGGTTGTTAATGCCTTTGCAACTGCTACACCAGGGGCAAAAATAGAAGCAAAAATACGTTCTGCAGTATTCCAAAGTTGCACATTGCTATTACAATTTTTCAGCAGTGTCGCTGATCTTTTCGCATGCCCTTGAGAAAAGGTGTGCAAATCACTGTGATTTAAAAGCATTTTCATAGGTGGTGTCATCATGGCCAAGTGACCAAAAGTACAAGGACGCAAATCACTGTGATTTAAGAGCATTTTCATAGGTGGTGTCATCATGGCCAAGCGACCAAAAGTACAAGGACCTCCTCCAGCCCTGGTTGGTATGCCAGCCCAAGCTCGGTCCCCACACAGTAGGAACAACCCTTTTGGCAGTCGTGACGTAGACCCCATTCCCGTTACTGAATGGCTCTTGTTTCCAG
>NW_009735881.1:0-339 GCF_000703405.1 Apaloderma vittatum | reverse complement strand
AGAAACAGGTCTTCCCTGACTGCCCTACAATTCTACATCAGCAAAACCCAGAAGGGAAGATGTAAATCAAACAGCTAGTATTCTAATCAGCATTCTCATTAACGAATTACTGCAATAATCTTTAACTTCCTCAATTTTACAGCCCTCCTCACAAGAGGAGGGAAAAAAAAATCTTTCTTATATACTCTTTTCTGTTTCTCCATTCCACTTCTTCCATGTCTTCTCTCTCCACCTATAAACCAGCCCTGGACTGAAGGAGAGACTTGACGTGAGGGTGACGGAGCTTCAACCAGAGCCTCAATTTTTTATGAGATCCCCCCCTCATTCCTCCCCCAACTT
>NW_009735880.1:463-3466 GCF_000703405.1 Apaloderma vittatum | reverse complement strand
TCCTTGTAATCATCCCAGGTCACCAATCTCTCCTTCCACGCTTTGAGTGCTCCCCTTTTGTATTTGATTTTTGCCAGGAGTTCTTTATTTATCCATACAGGTCTCCTGGTGTTTTTGCATTCCTTCTGGGGATGCTATACATTTGAGCTTGGAGGAGATGATCCTTGAAGGTCAACCAGCTCTCTTGGGCTCCCAGTCCCTCCAGGACTTTATCCCACAGCACTCTACCAAGGAGGTTCCGGAAGTGGTGAAAGTCAGCTCTTCTGAAATCAAGGGTTTCAAGCTGGCTGAGCTTCCCCCTCTTAGCTTCCCTTAGGATCTCAGACTCCAGCATCTCATCGTCACTGCAGCCAAGGCTACGCACAAGTGTAGCATTTCCCACCAGCCCTTGCCTATTGATGTGAACGAGGTCCAACATGGCACCTCTCCTTGTTGGTTCCTCTGTCACTTGGAGAAGGAAGTTGTCACCAACGCATTCCAGGAATCTCCTGGATTGCTTATTCCCCGCCATGTTGTTCTTCCAATTGATGTCTGCGTGATTAAAATCCCCCATGAGGACCACGGCTTGTGATTGAGCAGCAACTCCTATCTGCTTATGAAGGGCCTCATCCACTTGATCCTCCTGGTTGGGTGGTCTGTAGAACATCCCCACTGTAAAGTCTCCTTCCTGATGTCTTGCAAGCATTCCAACTCTTTGACCTAAGACATATTGTTATGGTAATTTTGGAAAGTATAGGTAAGTGAAATGCAGTGTCACATCTCACTCCACTTAGAGCACTAACTGTGAAGATCTGTCCTGTTTCTCCCTAAATAAATTGATATAAGCACCAGTCAGAATTTAAATACACTTATCATATGGTTGTCATTTTCTACGTTTGCGGGGGTTTTTTTGTGCTTTTTGTTGGTGGTGATGGTGGTGGTAGTGGTTTGACTTACTTGGTTTCATTTTTTTTGTTTATTTGTTTAATTTTCTTTTTTATTTCCTTTACGATAGCCCTGGATTAAGATCAAATACAGAAATAATTTCTAAGGAGAATCGATTTTAAAGTGAGTCATAAATTATTGATTATGCTGTTGCCATTCTTGGTGTTTTAGAGATAAGCATTGATGTCAATGTTCTTAAGAAAGAAAGAGTTTTTAAAGCAAGCATTTTCATAATAAAACCTCTATGGACCATTTGGAAGAAAACAACAGCATTGTGCTGACTTTTTTCTTGACCCATATTTTCTTAAACTCCTGCTTTATCCGATGACTTCTGTTGCCATTTCCCAACATTTTTGAGTAAAGCATTCTCATGTAGGATGAAAGAATAATCTTCTCTTGAAGTAATTTCCAAGTTAGTTTTTTTACATCAGCCAAGTTTGCATTTAAAGCACATTTTATGAAAGACAACAACTGAATAAAATTATTCTATTTTTACCGATTTTCCTCCTTTTCTTACTGTTAAAATACCAGTTACACTAGACTAACAACATAGTCATGTCCATTTATAGTTACCTTTGGATATCTTAGAACATTAGCTTTATCTTCTTCATCATCATTATTGTCAATATATTTCAACACCATTTTTCTCCTCTTCCTTTTGTTTTTCAGTGTAAGATACTGTAGAAATAAAGAGGATACCCCTATATAAACATGAATATACAAGACAAACAGCATGTCAGAGAAAGAGATGTAATATGCAATAGAATGAGTATATTGGTAGAATCATAAAGTCATAGAATCATAGAATAGTTTCAGCTGGAAGAGACCTAGAAGATCATCGAGTCCAGCCTTTGTTGCAGCCCTATCAGCCCACTAAGCTACGTCCCCCAATGCAACGTCCACTCGTCTCTTAAACACCTCCAGGGACAGTGACTCAACCACCTCCCTGGGCAGCCTGTCCCAATGCCTGACAACCCTTTCAGTAAAGAAATTCTTCCTAATATATAATCTTAACCTCCCCTGGCGCAATTTAAATCCATTTCCCCTTGTCCTATCACTCTCCACGAGGGAGAATAGACCAACCTCCCTTCAGGTAGTGCCTTCAGGCACCAGAGCTGGTGCCAACGAGCACTCCAGTGTGTCCACTTGGGCCGAGTAGCTTCGTGCCTGTCCTGGGCTGTGTTGCAGGCCAAGGCTCTCTAGATAGGTGAACACTGTGGCCTGGTGTGACCAGGGCTGGGGTGGGACGGCCACTCACGTGTCTTAGTCGAAATGATGAGCAGTTTGACAGCTAGGGCCGGGGGAAACAGATCGAGGGGGCCTCATCTGCAGGCTCTGCAGAGTTCAAGCACTTAAGGTGCTCCCAGGAGTCACCATGGGGGCACTGGTCCTTTCTCCAGGCTCTGCCTCTGGGAGCAGGGAGGCAGCTGCTGCCAGGGCTGAGTGCTGCCCTGGGGCTGCTAGCCGAGCCTGGCTGAGGGAATTCTTCCAGCCTGGGCGATGCGGTGGCAAGGGCCACGACAGTCACATAGCCTCTTCACTCGGCTTCTTTTGCAGATGGACAGCCAGGCCCTCAGGAGGGCCTTGTGTGGCAGTCTGCCAGCCTTGCCCACACTCACCAGGCAGGCAGGGCCAGCCAGGCACACATCTGGCCCCTCTGCTCGGGGCATCGAGCAGCAGCAGGATGGCACAGAGGAGAGGGAGTTCTGGCAGCAGATGGGTGAGGATGAAGAATGTGTCTCCCTGACATGGAGGAGTGGGTCATCATCACACGCAGGCAGGTGAGTGTGCGAAGAAGAGCACAGTGGGATAGCCCCTCTGCCTGGGGCCAGCGCCTGTACTGCACTGCTGCAGCCTCATCATCTCCTGCAGCTGCTGCTGGCAGGTCTGTGGCCGGCCTTGCTAGCGGGAGCCAGGCTACCTTTACCAACACCCTTCTCTCCTCATGGAAGAGCTCACAGAACAAGGAGTCGTCCTCCTCAGAGAATCCCTCTGGATTCTTCCCAGGCCCTCCTGCCTCTTGAACCCACTGCTTGCTGGGCTCAGGGCCTTGCAGCCAGTCCGGCACATCCGACTTCA
>NW_009735880.1:0-225 GCF_000703405.1 Apaloderma vittatum | reverse complement strand
CAGAAGGGTACGAAATAGCACCTGTCACTGCTGTCTGTGGTAAGCAGGTGACAGCGGCAGAGGCAGAGAGCCAGGCACCTGCCCCACACAGTCCCACGGACATCACCACAGTGCTGCTGGACACAGAAAATTTTATTGGGAGCAACGAGCCAGGAACATTCCCCAGCTGAGTGCCACCCCGAGCCCTGGCCACCGGTCCCTGGGGAAAGCCCTCGGTGGCAGGGG
>NW_009735879.1:36233-74071 GCF_000703405.1 Apaloderma vittatum | reverse complement strand
CGAGGTTTGGCTTTAAGCTGTTGTTGGCTTTTTTTGTTTTTTTCGTTTATTTGTTTGTTTGGTTTATTGTTGTTTTTTTCACGTGTGGCAGCTGAAGTGGCTTTAAATCGCCAGCTAGGCAGAATAGCTTGCTTGCTGCGTGTTAAAACTAGATATAACTTCCCATGTGCCTGTTACTTGATAGCCTCCGAGTATTTAGAAGAAAACGTGGTTCAGAGGCGTTATTCTCTTCGAGGTAGAAATGTACTGAGATATATATATATATATATATATAGCCATAACAATAGTATGAGTGTCGGGTTTTCCTGGCCTTTTTTATGTGTAGTGCCAGCCTAGAAACTCTAAAGAAACCAAGTTACAGCGTGAGTGCATATAAAAATGTTTCTTTAAATTCTGTTTAAATATGGCATGTTAATTGTTGCAGTGAAAGCTGCCTGCGAGTCAGGTGGGGAAGGGTAGTGCTTCTGACGTGGTGTAGTCCTTGCATATTTGTCAATAAAGTAGAAAGCGGATATATTATGGAGAAATTGTAACTCATGTTTCAAATATGCTGTTTGCTTGGTGAGCTTTATTTTTACTTTCTCTTCTTGAGCTGCAAGTTCTTCAAGTTGCATTTAGAAAGCTCTTTGGTTACAGCTTAAAAGGTGAAAAGTTGTCATCCAGAGTGCATTCTTCTCAGTTGGTTCTGATACATAAAACACTGGTTTTCTTATTTTTAAGACTTTTGCTTTCATTTTTCTCAGTTTCCCATAGGGAGATTTTTCCAAAAGGGAAAAAAAAACACTAGCTGGTGTTAAGATTACATTTCTGTTATGAAGCTTGTCTTAATTGTTCAAAGGCCTTTCTCTCTCTCCTAATACAATTTTCGGAAGCTCTTTGAACAATGCTGTATATAAAAATAGAGCTCAAGGTTGTTGTGTAGCTAAATTTATGACAGAAATGAGTAGGAAATGTCTAATAAGAGAAGCAATAAAAAGAGTAGATTTTGAGATAAGCATCTCTTCTAGAGGCACTATACCTTTGCAGATGGGGAAGAGACCAACCAAACTTCTGCTATCAGAGTCTCCTCCTTAGCTCAGGTGTGGCTGGATGCCACCTGAGGAAAATACTGTTTTCAGGCTTGAGCAAATGTCTCCGAGGTTCTGCGATTGTGGTGGGGCTGGGGAGCAGCTCCCTGCAGCTGGGTACGTTTTTACTTATAGATTTACCAATTAAAATTCCAGAGGAAGAATTCATAAGGTTAGCATTCTTGCCAGAGGTCTCCCCGCTCCCTTCCCCCTGCTCTCCCGAAAATAAAAAGCACATACTCTCTGCTTAAATAGTCAAAGCTTGAAAAAACGTAACTGTGGTTGATTTGTTGTCTATTAATAAAATGATTAGCCACCTCCCACTGGGTTTCACTCACCTGTTTTGAAATACTTGTATGAAGTGAAAGCTGACTGATTTAAGCATAAACTGAAACTTCAGGAATTAAATAAACATGTTCCAGTCTAATTCTGTTTAGATCATGTCTGTTACTTGTATTTTGGTTTGTGTCATACTGTTGACTGTTCCAGTTTATTCATTAAAAAAAGATTACATTTTGTAGTATATGATCTCATGCAAAACCACATTTTACGCTCATTCTGTTAGTATGTTTTTGCTGTCTGATTTTTCTGAGCGTATGTAATGAAAATATTTGCTCTGCAAAGAAATCAGTTGGAATTAGAAAATGATGGGAGGGGGAAAATCTGAAATTAAAACTTCCCCAAGTAAATTTTGCTATGTGTCATAATGATTGTTCTTATTAATTACTGCAAATCATGGTGCTTTACTGGTGTAGAGAAGGGCAGATGTGAGATGCGTAAAACTAGCGCTTTTTTTTATGGTGACAGTTGTAGTCTGAGATGCTGGAAGCATTACGTAGCTCATTCACTTGTTCCCTGGTTTATTCAGTTTAGTAACACTTCAACAGTGGATGGATTTTGTAAAATATTTTGATGGTGTGGATGGCAAGACAGTGTGTAGGTGTGGAGATGCTTGCCTGTGTGATACAACAGTGCTGGATGGCGTTACCCAGAGTTGTCAGATAATAGCACGTTCTGGACTCCTTATTAATTTTGATATTCTTAGACAATGTGCTGGTGCTTGGCACACTTCTCTCCTCCACACGTACATACACCCACCTCCTGGATACAGATAGATTTCCCCCCCCTCCCCCGACCAAATTGATTTTCAAGTGAGGGAGATCAGAAATCATTATGATGGCTGTGATAACCAATGGAGACTTCCAGTGCATGGCGTGTGCCCCCGTCACCCTGTAGCATCTTGAAGTGGTTAGATTACATAGGTCACTTCAATGTATTGATAGATTTTTATTATTTCCCCCTCGCTCCCTGAATTGTGGCAGTGGGGGATTTTGTTTGGTATTACTATAGTTCACCACATCTTAAACTGTTATTCTTTCCCCCACCCAGGAATTTTTTAGGTTAGCTGTTATACCTCTAGATCTGTTAACTTAGGGAATGCTTCTAATAGGCAAGGATACTTATTTCCAATCCCTGATAATGCTACCTTTATTGTGAAGGGAAAAAGGAGTTACCCTTCAGTTTACTTATCTTGACTGCAGTTCTTGGAGCAGTAAGTATTTTTCCTCTTTATATTGTAATTGTGCTGAAGTTTGAAAACTGGTTTCTTTACATGGGAGTCATTCTATATCAATGCAAAAATGTTTTGTTCTGACTTCTGTAACTTTAGCACTGCAGATAGTTCTGCACATATACCTGTTAGAAATGCAGGATAGTATGACTGAAGTAGTTTTCTTGGAGGATGGTCGGGTTATGTCTGATTTGATTTGTTCTTACAAATTATTACAGCACGAGCAGAAAAGTTGAACTTACGTTACTTGTTTCCTTGGGATTTATGAGAAAGGAAACGCCTTTCAAAATACATGCGTAAGAGATGTAGTGCTCGTATAGGCTTGTGATGGGCTGTTAATGTTGCTTTAAATATCTTACTCCAAATCCTCAGCACCAAAAAATAAAATAAAACTGAGCTGCTGGATGAGCAGACTGAGGTAGATTGTAAAACTAAATACTCCCGTCTCTTACGTACATGTAATTATAGTGGTTCTGGTTCATAATGCCAGAGCTTCATCATCAACTAATTTCTGTGAATATCTGATGTTGCTCATAAAGGTTGATGAGCAGTAAAGATTTAAATAAGCGATTTACAAGTACAAATAGCAGTATCTTAGAAGTTCAACAGTCACAGGATAGAAAAATCTGCTGTGGTGGCTCAGATGGCTGAAACAAAGTTTGAGAATGAATTGACTCGAGCAACCTTAGGGAGTTGCTGCATGGCTTTGAAGTTGATGATGGAGTGGTGACCTACAAATACCAGGTGTAAAAATGAAAGAACTATATGGTGCCTAAGTTCTCTGGACCGTCATCCCACCAAAAGGGTTAGGCTGATTTTAAGGAAATCCTCATGGCTGTATTTCTGACCTGTTCCTAAAGATAACTGACATGGGCATATTGTGCAGTTCCTTGCAGAAGAGCCTGCATGCTGTAGCCTTGCCTTACAATAAAGATGCTGCCTAACCTGACTACCTCTAGTGGTAATATACAACGGCTGGATAACAATCATCTAAGTTTAGTGGAAAAAACAACCCTGTAGCTGTTCTTTTAAAAAGTATACTGTATTGTCACAGCTCATGCTATGTGTTACAAGATGGAGTACTGAACCAGGGAAACTGATGATCTGGCAGAACTATTGCCTAGAAACACTGAGTAGGCAGTATGTTTCTCAAATGGAAATACTCCCCTACTTTTTGTATACCTGTCAGATTCTTCCCTACTAAAATGTGCTTTATTTCTCGGTTAGATCACATGATCCGTGGTCTGTTCTAGTGTTCACTTAAGAAGTAAGTTTTCTAGGCCAGAGGAGTTCTGTTGCAGATTTTGCTGCTGTCTTACTGATCACGGTCAGAAGCTGTGCTTTTACCCTAGTGTCTTACTCACTTTAATTACATGCCCTTATTACTTGGCTTTATCCTGACATCCAGCCGTGTCACACTCTTACTAGTGTGTGCATCCATGTTGCTAATTTCTGGCTGTATCCAAAGATCTTTGTAGGTGAGTGAGGAAGGAACACCCCTTTGTTTTGAATATGCAAATGCTTATTGGTGTTACAGAAATACTTACTTGCTTTTAGTGCTAGGCAGTGATGTAACATTCCCAGTGAATGTGCACATTGGAGTTATTCTCCACATAATGAGAAGCTGGGTTAGCAACTTGAAATAAAATTATGTTGGCCTTCTAACAGTCACTTTAAATTTCTATCTTTACAATAACTGTGGCTAATACACATGTGAGTATCTTTCTACAGGCTTCTGGGTTGCGTCTCTGCGCATTGGCTTGTACTATTGAAAAGTTATGATCTGTAGTTATGTGATGAGATTTATCTGTTTCATAATCATCTTAGACCAGATGTTTCACTTATCTTCACTGTCAGAAATATCTACTATAAATAGGTGCATAGTGCTCTGCAGTTTTGTAGCAGTCTTGGTCGTGGTGAAACTGCATGTTTATAAATCAGTGCTCATTTTAAGAGCAACATCTGGTCTAAATTTTGCAGCCAACTGTTCACACCTTAAGGAAAAGGTCTGAATGACTTGTGAATAATTTAATATTTGTATTTAACTTATCTTTTGCTGCCCTTGCCTAACAAGTGTGTGGTTGAGCAATAAGTATGCAGTGGTTTCTATTAGCAAATGTTGTCTGTATCTTCACTGAAAGTGGAGTAGTTGTGGTTTTGAGGGGCCTATTTTACTTTGTCTTTTTAATTTGTATTGGGGGGTGGGGGGACGGGCATTAAACAAAACTCTGAATAACACCATTGAAAATATTTAAAAGAACAGTCTTATACTTTTGTAATGGCTTGTACGCAATGGTTCTTGAAGCTTCAGGCTTAGTTAAAATGTATGATATTGTGATAAGGGAGGTTTGACATTTGAAGGTGTGTTCTACAGAATGGGATTTGAATGCTTTGAATGGGAGATGATCATGTGAACATGAACCTATGATAACATTTCTGGGTTTGTATAAAAACAGGAGCTATTTGCCAGTATCCACCTGCAAGCACAAAGGGAAGTCTGTGTGCTATCAAATTGGCAAAATAAAGAGTGAAAAATTCAGGAATACAACAAGATGGGATACTTGACCATCAAGATTGTTTCAGGAGGCGTCTAAAGAAATTAAAATAATAGTGAAATTTGGTCGTTCCCTCGAATTGTTTTACACATGGGACATTTAAACTTCCAGGCAAATCTTCCAAGTTGGAAAAGTTCTAACCAAATTGACTAGTTGTAAGATGACAGCTTTACGTGGGGGAGATCCTTGTGTAGGATCAATAAATATTTAAGTCTTTATACCCATGGCTTTAGTTAAACTTCTGAATGAATTCATGAGGTGTAGTAAATGAATATTCATCATTAACGACTACATTTGTAGTACCACTAATCACTTAGCAGTGCATAATTCCTTCTAAATCAGCTGAATATGTCTCTTCAGAAGCTTGAGGGCATTTCTTTAGGTGCTTGGTGAAGTACTGACTTCTCAGTAAGTAAATGAGTAATAGTGTTCTGCCAGATACTCTTTGTGCTTTGAGTATGTGTGCTAGTAGTAATCCATTTGCAGTTACTAATGAGCCTCAAAAGTGAAGTCTGCACTTGATGTAGTCCCTAACGAATGAAAAAAAAAAATAGAGATTACTGTTGACAGTTGACACTTCCAACTTGCCTCTTAACAGTAGCAAAACCAGCTGTCAGGACACCAGCCTTTTAGATGGGCAGGTATTTTGTCACCCAAAATGACATGAGGGCAAAGTGGCCGATGTGTAGGTGGTGGCCAAAGAAGGCACAGGCAGCTGCAGCTAGGCTGGAGCCCTGGCTGGGAGAGCTCTGCCCCTCTGCCGAAATTCCTCAAAGGAGGAAGGAGTGGATGGGAGGCCTCCCTCCCCACAAGCAGCTGTGGAATGAGGATGAAATCCAATGTTTATTCTTTCTTCCGGAAGCTATAGGAAATGTAGCGCTTGCATAAGTTGCATAATAATATTTGCAGTTTGAGATAGGGAGAGCTTGAGCACGATGCAAGGAGAGTGAGGTGTTGGAAAGCGTGATCCTCTCGGAGAGGAAAAACTGCAGTGAAAGTATTAAACTGCTCTATCAGGGGACTGCCCTGATCCTTGCTCTTGGGAATTTTTCTTCTGGTTTTTGAGTATCTTTTGAAAGGTTTTTGACCTTTGGTTAGCGAGTTCCAGCTAAACCATGCTGCAGGGCAGCGTTGTCAACACATGGGAGTAACTGTTAGTGTCAGTAGACAAGAGGATGTGCTTTGTGGCTGGGGTGAGGAACTGGAAGTCAAGTGACTGGTTTGTTTCCATTCCATTGCCTGGTGTAGGCGATCTTTTGGTGGAAGTTGTCTGTGATTTATTTTTATGGTTTTTTTCTTTTAAGGGAGTTGTTTGTTTGAATGTTGCTAGTTGTCCTGTCTCCTCCACGTTGTCAGCCTCGGGAGTCTAGCTCTATTTTGTGGTGCTTGGATGCATGAGAGGTTAAAATGACTGATGCTACCCAAGCTCTGCATCTTCACATGTAGAACATGAAAATGCTACCCTTACTCAAACAGGTGCAGTGTGAGCTTGACACTTCATAGCGGTGCTGCTTTAGCTGGGCCATCATCTGCCTCTCTGGAACTGCTTAAAAATTATTAGTTGAGGAATATCAAACAGGTCTCACTAAGACCTTAAGCACTACAGCAGCTGGAGAAGGCAAAAAACCCTCACTTCACATTCAAAAAACTACAGTGTCTTTTTGCAACTGGTTTGTGGCTGTAGGAAGAATGAACTTCTGGGATTCTGAAATCCATACATGACCTTACTGAAAGTACACTGATGTCAGGAGGATGCTCAAAGTTGTTGCAACCACCTTGCTGGTTTTGGTAGACAGAACAATGGGGAGGAATGGGTCACTTCTGAATGGAAGAGGCGGTATCTTGTCTTCTACTAGTTACATTAGCAATAGCAAGGTTACTGTAGGCAATAACCTTTATGTAAAAACTGAAATGTACCACTTCCACCACAAAAGAAACCTCTCCTGACGGTTGTCCCTTTTAGATGTCTCTTTCCTAGAAATGATGTAGCACTGTCATATAGGAAAAATTTCTCTGAAAAAGATACGTGAATCATTATAGTAGAAAATGAGTGCAGAAGGTGACATTATATTTGAATAAGAAACCTCTAATTGCCTCTTAACTGTGAAGTACCCTGGCATGTCTTGCTCTCCTGTTAGGCACAGAACACATCTGCTAGGTTATCTAGTCTGGTAGGGATCGGGGGGGGGAAAGCTGTTTCGACAAGCTGAGTGCTGTATTTTCCCCTGGAGTTTCTGCCTGAAGAGGTACATGTTGTAGTCAGAATGCCCCTTGCTAATGTGTAACTTAGGATATTATGACTGGTTTGCTTTGAGCACTCTCAATATGCTCTTGCTCCCTGATAAATCAGCCTACTGGAACTTTCTAACTTCTTGGCTGAGATTAAGAGCATGTAATTCTGTGGTGGAGGAGTTGTACACAATTCACTACTACGTTAACTACACATTAATTAAAAAGTGGCCAGGTGTGGGCAGGGAAGCTTAGTCAAATACTCCTTTGAGGGAGAGGAAAACCAAAGAAAGAAAAAGTACCAAACACTTGTATGTTGTAGATAAAGCTGTTTCATGACAGCCTGGAGAGCCAAAACCATTGGGAAAACTGTTCCTGGGAAATCAGGTTAACCTGCTTCTAAAGGATTGCATTCAGAAGCCCAGGTACGTTATGAGCAGCAAAGATTCTAATGGATATCATGAGCAGTGCAGTCCTGTCGTCAGCCCAAAGGTGTTTTCTTCCTGGAATCCAGCACTTATCTTCTCCCGTTTGTTTGCTGCAGAGTTGCTTCTTTGGTATCTTGTGCTTTTAAGTGTAGTTATTATGGAATTTGGGAGATATGTCTTATCCTCTGGGATGTGCCGATAATGAAAAATTGTTAGAAGAACTTGCTTAGCAGACACCTTAATTTAAAAACAGCACACCTACTTCATTGTAATGCTATTCAGGGAAATGATTCAGTGCAGTTTCGGTGAGTTTAAACAATGGCTTAGTGGCACACCTATTTTGTAGAAAGCTGACTTTTAAATGGAATGCCTCTTTTCTGCAAGTCTATACATAGCTAACAGCTGCAAGGTGATATTTGGTAGTAGACATGTCCTGTACAGAGCCTCCTTCATTCTATAATATTTTCCCATGCACTGAAGATTGCCAAATAAATGGGAAATAGTGGAATGATATGTTGGATCCTTCAAGCCTCGCTTTCAGGACTGTTTTATCTCGCAGTAAAAAATAACTAGGAGTGAGTTTTCACACACAGTATGTACAGTCAAGTCTATTTGAAATTGTATGCTTTTTTTCTACTCTATGCACAGGTTGTAATAACATGCTACCTCATTTATCTTTACCCATTTGCTCAAAGCCAGTTTGAGCTGCAAATAGTAAAATACACTGGAGAGGAGAGCTCATGGTCTTGAGCTCTGCTCCCAGTCTTCAGTTCTGTGCGTGAATTTCTGTTCAGAAACATAAATAGAAGTGACAGTGGCAAGGAGTGGTAGACCATAGTGATGCAGATGTGTTGTGAGCACACGTTTGTGCAGAGCATGATATGAAATCCTTAACTGAAGTCTCTCAAATACAATGTGGGTTTTGACTGTTTTATCCCTGCCTGTGTGCATCTCGGGCACACATCTGAGAGTGACTGTGCAGTGGATGGGTACTGTACAAATGAGTCAGTTCCTGTTCCTTTGGCTGAAGCTTCGTTAGGAGTTCTCAAAAAAAGTATTTCAGAATGTGGATGTGGTCAACATAGTCATTTTCCAGGCATCTTAAAGGAAACCCACATCAACTGTGAAAGTGAACTTTGAACTCCTCTGTCCTGCCACTAACAGAACTTGAGCAGTGCCGGATGGGAATGCTTGTTTGCTTCGGTCTACATCTTCCCTCATGGTTTGCACTTCTTGTTCTTGAGATTAAGCATCCAGTTATTTTTCAGGAGAATTTCCAATGATGCATCTGTGTGCAACTGATTCACTGCTCCACTGGTGGTACGCCAGCTAGACGTGTACTTATAAACAGCTTCTGACACATTTTAGGCCATATTTAATTGTTCAGCACACTTAAGTAATACTGAAAGCAGACAAACCCACTAGAACCTGTGGTGTTATTTGCCAGTTATGGCAAGATGTGGTACAGAACATTTTGCTTGTACTGTACCTCCTAGGATTTAATATGTGGCTTTAGCTGAGAAAGTTCTTCTGAAGGCATCAATTATTAAAAGGGGGTCTCTTTTTCCTGAGGTGTCAGATGGTGTACTTTCACTGAAAGTGTTTCTCTTGTACTCTAAAAATAAGCCATTCTAAATAGGCAGAGATTCAAACAACTTTACCATAGACTTCTTGACTTATGCAGTGGATTTTTTTTGTGTGTGCATATACTACTTGTAATTATGTACATGTTATGCAAGCTATGAGTATACCAGGATCTAGGCTCTGAATGGTGTTTTCTCCAAAGTGACTGTTTTAATGCACTTCCTCTAGTTTATGGATATGTGCAACTCTGCCATCTAATTGTTATCTTGTGCTGATGTTTGTATTTGTATAGTGTGCTGGATTTCCCCATCAGTTACCCAGTGATGCTGTATGAGGCACTCTGCCAATAAAGGGGAGATATTTCCCCTGGGAGCCTTTAAAAGACTCCTACAGTGGGATGGTGAAGCCAATATCCAAATGGCAACGTAACACTTCACTTGGGGGGCGGGGGGGAATGTTACTGCGCAGATGCTGGGAAAATGTTCTGGATGGAAAATATAATTCCCAGGTCTCTTTATCTGGAAACCAATGTGTTATTCAGTGCTAACTGTGTTGTATAGGTAGAAAACAATTAGAGTGAAAAAGCTGTGTTACCCAAACACTAAAGGTTGTAAATGAGTGACCCTGCTTTATTAGTAAGACGCTCAGTCCTCCTTAACAGTTTTTGAGAAGAAAAAAAATTTTTTTGTGCCTTACTTCACATACTCACAGCAGTAGTTGTGGATCTCTTACGGACAGAGAGATAAAAGAAGTAAGAATTAGTCTGAAGCTGATCATGCCATTAGCAGACATAGAATGGAAAGTCAAGAGAGCCTGTTGTCTTTGGTGCCTATCAGAAGTGCTCGTGTGCGTTTGGGCTTCACCTTTAGAAAAGATTGAGGACTGATGAGGCTGGCTGTTTCGTAGTGGTTCCTGTGTTAGTGCTGTGCATTAAAAAATACTAGGCGTATCTAAAATTTATCAGATAGTTTAAGGGGGCAAGTCTACTTGGTATTCTTAAAATATGCTTTAATACTAGTTAGAATTTAAACTATTATACTACAAAGACATCTTTTCTTTTTCTCTTCATCTGATTTATTAAAGTATGCAGTGTGAGACTTGGATTCAATATGACCATGTTTAAGTTTTCTTAATGTCATCTTGACCTGTTTCAGGAATCTAGTTCTAAAGGTTTTGCTTCAAAGATTAAATTTAATTGCAGTAGTAGATCTGACACATTCCTGACTGTTGCGTGGTTTATTTTACGGTGAATCTAACTTTCATTCTTCAGGTAATCTTGCTTTTAGATAAACTATTTCACTGTGAATGAATATAGAGCACTCTGCCACTTTTGTGCTTGTTACAGAGAGAGAGCTACTAATTTTTCTTCTTGTAAAAAAATGTGTACTGATGTGTTTATGTCAGTATGTCTTGCAGCTGTAGAGAAATGGAGAATTTCACTCATTAAACCATCTCTGTTCTGAAGTGGAATCCATGTTCACAATACCGACTCAAATGTACATGTGAAGTGGTTGGTTTGTATCCTCTGCTTGCTAATTCATACTTACTCTAAGTTTATTTTGAGTTGTACTTTTGAAATATTTGTGATGTTCAAGATGTACAATAGGTTTTTGGTTCTGGTGGTCATCCTTGCTGTCCTACGTGGATGCTTGTTTTTTAATACTCTAGAGTATGCTCTGCCAGCATTTCTTAATGTGTCCTTGGTAATGAAAAAGCCTCTTGGGTAGAAAGTTACCGAGTTAGAGGAGGCCTGATGCAAGAAGGCTTACTTGTGTAATGTACTGTAGGTAATCCAATGCTTAAATGCTTTAAAATTGCTCAGGGTAAAAAAGCAAACAGCCTCATAGAACTTGTAAAACTTCCCAGAGGAATACCTAGGGCTTGCTCATGCTCTGCAATGGTATTCTTAGAACTAGGAAAAGATAATACTTGCGTTTAAGATAAGATGTCCTATTAAGCTAATAATGAGTGACTAATGAGTGGGCATTGCAGTAAATCAAAATGGATGAAATCATAGGATCATTAAGACCTCCAAGATCATCAAGTCCAACCATAAGCCCAACACTACTGTGGCCACTAGGTCAGGTATAGCCTATGTTTCTGTCTGTAACATGACCTGCAGTCACAGTCTATTTTGAGTTGTTTTTTATTTAAGTATGTGCTAGGAACCAGAAATAATGGCTTCTCAGTGGGATTTTCTACCTGGAGACTGAATTCCTTTCTGCATATATCATGGGTGTTTCACACACCCTTGTAGTAGTACTTATTTGGACCAAGTTGGGAGTCCTCATTAGAAGTTCCTGTTAAGATTTGCTTTTTGTAACCCTTCAAGAAGAGCTGCTCAGATTGCAGGATGAGTTGAATCACAGCCCACTACTGCATGCTGTAGTATGGTCTATTCTGTTTCATGGTAGTTATCACTTGCACAAAGTATTTTCACAAGTTCCGTCTTCTCTTCCAGGTTTTGTATTTCCTGTTTTTTGAGAAAGGGGTAAAGTAAAAGTTACATACTCTAGTAGTGGAGTGTTCATCTCAAAGTTTTGGTAGCAGATGTTGCCTAATACACAGTTCAGAACTGAAACTGCCTTGTGATTGGTGTAGTCTACTACTCTGTCATAACCTGAACCTAATAGCAGTCTGTACAAGATGAAATATTACTGATTTTTCATGCTATTCAGGATTTCCCTTCAAGAGGCCTTTTTCAAACCCACTGGTATGCTAGCCCTTATTCTTTTCTCAGTATTGTGAATTTCTGTAACTGTAGTCGCTGTCTGCCCTGAACAAATTTGCTGCCTTCATTCCAAGATCCTATCAGTGAAGGACAATATTGCTTCCCATTTTTTCTGGATGTGTTTTTTGAATCTCTCTATTTCTGAGACTCTTAAGGTATCTCATCACAAGGAATTGGATACTCGAGTGAGCTACTGTGTGGCTCTTGCAAGTTACGTTTCATACAACAACAGCCATTAGCAAATTTTTGTATTTTTCTTGGAGATTAAAAACAGTTTGCGTTATGGAAAAACTAGAAGATAATCTTGGCAAGAATCTAAGTGTGTAAAACAGCCTGGAGATTGCATCTACTGTGGGAGAGGATGCTTCCTCAGGTGCTGCCTACTCTGTGCTGTTCCATGGTGGTTATATTGCCTGCAAAAAGTATTTCTACAAATTCAATCTTCTCTTCTAGGTTCTGTACTTCCCTTTTTCAGAAAGAGGTAAAGTAAAAGTTAGATCTTCATACTACGATGTGGTCACATACTTTTTGACCTGTTAAGTTTGTGGCTTTGCTTTTTTCTTCAGTATCCTGTTTATCTCCCTTTCTAGTATTAGGTTGCCAAAGTCATCTCTGTATGTTATAAGCAGCCATTAATTTATCAGCAGTAGTGTTGTCAGCATCTCTTGCATCCTTGAGACTTACTTAACTCAGTATTTTGTGCCTTTTTACCATAGTTATTGTTACATTTTCTAAAAACTTACTGACCAGCGGTCAGTACATACAGAGTGCTCTTGCACTGGAGGATGCAGCCACTTGCTTTACCTGCCTCTTGATGAGATGTGTGATGTCAAGCATGAGAGGGTGATCTGGTTTTGATTTGCACATGTCACTTGAATGTTAGTAGCCTCATTAAACAACTCAGCTGATGATCCAGGTAGTACAGTCCCAAATCGAAACAGATCTTTCTGCTTAAATGCTTAAAGAAAAGGTAAAGTAGTGCTGAAGCTGTCTCTCCCATGCCAATGTACTTGCTTGTCCATGTGTACCCAGTTTGATCACCTTGGAGGGTGTGTCTGTATATTTCCATGTGGGAAGTGGGCAAGGGATCTTCGTTTAGCAAGACATTCAGCAAGACATAATCTTCTTGTTTCCCTATGGACCCTTAGTCCTCTGTGTCTTTTAAAACTCCTCTGTTGGTTAACTTGTTAAGCTGGATCTGTGTGACTTCTTCCACAATATGCCTGGGAGTACCAGTTTGGAGTAAAAAACTCAGTATCTTTAAAAGCAGTTGTCAGCACTGATGTTATTGTGTCCATTACACATTGTTATTTCTGCTTTTTCTTAAGTTAAATGTAAAATATTGCCTATCTAGAGAGCTGTGTGAATTAGTGTTTGTAACCTGCATGTGACTGGTGTGTATTAACTCTATGCAGACTTTGTATCAGGAAATATTAGCCATGGTTCTGTAGTACAGATGTGTGTTTTGGGAAGCTTCTTAGTGCACTATACCTGTTGCGCTTTTGGGCGTTTTTGCCATTTATGGTCTAAAGGAAGCAAAGTCATGTGAGCTGTGGGATGAAATTGTGCATTTCCTTCTCTTGTGGCATTGTAGCATGCTGTTGTCATGTGATAATCTTCAGGCAAGATAAAATATGTCCATCACCTTCAGAGTTCTCTTGCAAAGATTTCTTAGCGCTTAAAGAATTGTGATCCTTATTTTTTCTGTTGTTGGAAGGTGCTTCATCTACTAAATAATTTGGAGAACACTTAAACCAGAATTGGTATTCTAAGTAATTTCAAATTTTCTGAAGACCTTAACTGCATCTGTACTGTAATCTGGGAGTTATGTTCGGATTTCCAGGTTTCTGAGGGCTATGATCTAATAATTTTTATTTTAGATATCTGTATTAATACTACTTAAGATGCATGTTTTTGTTCAAGTCGTAGGCTTTGTTTTCCTAATTTACATGTGGATAAGGCAAGACTCGAACCTTCGTAACACATGTAACTTAGTCCTCGTGTTTACAAAGTAAGCTTGGCAGCTGTATAAGGTAATGTGTGTAACACCTTGGGGAGACTTGTTCTCCTTTTGGTTGAGATGATTCTACCCTTTACCAGGGGAAAGTGGCTGTCATTTTTCTGTGTGTCTCAGAGGGAGAAAGCAAGTCCCTCTGAGTGATAAGGCAAAAAAATGCCCAAAACATGCCTGTAGTTCAGGTATCCCATTTTACAGGCTTACAACTACTTGGTTTAAAACTTTGTATTGAGATAATCGTTTTCTCTTCTTTCCCCGGTTTACCCAGATCTGCTTGGGGGGCAGAGTTATTTTCTCCATAGGATAGGGATAGTAAGGTGATCAGAAACAGTTTAGGTTCACAGGGTGAATGTAGGAAATTTCATATGAAACTTAGTTGAAGGAGGTGAGGGAGGGGGGGCATTTACATCCTGCATTTAAGTTCACAGAAAGGCAATTAGAAGGGAGAGAGTGTGGAACAGGACAGTAAACAAATTTATATTCACCACTCTCCTGTTGTGTATTAGGGTGTGATACAGGACTCTACATAACTGAGTAATCAGGGGCTTTATATTGCAAAGTTCAAGTAACATATGAATGCTGTTCTCCTCTGAAATAAATACTAAGTTCACCTGGGAGACTGTCTTTAAGGCAGGTCCTTGATCATACAGAAAGATCACACCATCTGTGCTGGGAATTAGGAATTGTTGTCATTCAGCTTGGTATCTGACTTTTGGATCAAACTAGTCTCATCCCTGGTGTGCTTTCACTTATTCACTAGGTTGCTATTTCACACTGATATTTTCTTTTCCTGATACTCTCTGCACATAGGTATCCAGCATGAATAAATGACAGTGTTACTAAAGATGAGGGCCCCTATTTTCCACACAGACTGGGTACTATGCAAGCTTGAACTGTGTGTTGGCTTGAATTGAATTGCACAGTAAGGACATAGTAGGGCTTTCAGAGCCCAGCTATCAAAGATTATGTGCTGTTAGGGATATTGAGGCTTGTTTGAGTAACTTCAGCCAGCATCAGAATTTAAGTACTATTTAGTCTTAATCTCAGCCGAATCATATCTGCACTAAAAATACAGTATTTTGTGCTTAACCTGTTTAGTTTCTATTCATATTTCAGTTGGATTGATAGACAAATTGTTAATATTTGGCATACTGGGGTGAGCTGTCATAAGGTGCGTGCATGCTGCTTAGAAAAAGGAAATTAAGCTAGCCAAAGATCGGATAAAATAATTCTTTGACGCTTGTTGAGTCTTGAATGGCATCTCTACGGCAGCAACGTTGATCTGCTGTGAGCACCAACTGTTTGCCTCCTAAATGTCTGGGTGGGCCTTTTCCATATATGCACTATATACCCTGTATTATCTCTGTGCAGTAAGTTGGGCCAACCTGTTGCACAGGCACGGGGGCTGCCGACAGCCTGTGACTCGTGCCCCGTGTGGGTTTGGGTTGAAGAGAGGAACTCAAGGGCATGCAGTTTTAGGGAGGGAAGGGTGTTTGGAGTTTTGTTTTGTTTTTTCACTTTCCCTTCCCACCTCTTTTCTGCTTTGGCAATCTCCTGCAATCTTACCCTGCCTTGCACTTAGAAATACTGTTTTCGTGTCCGTGCAAGCAGATCTAGCTGTGGGTGTTTCTGTAACACCCTTAGTGTACAGAAAACTACCTTCCATATGGTCTTGTAAAGAACTTGAGCTGGAATCCTCTGCTTGTTTAACACCCTGGACCTAAACAGAAACTTCACTGGTACCGTTTGCTGTCTTTTATATAAAACTACCTTACTGCTAATGAAATTGTGATTTAGTGAATAAATTAATTCAGTTTCGCATATTATATTACCTTCCAGTGGATAGTTACAACACACTGAGGTATGAGCCCTTCGTAACAATAGCTGACAACTGAATGTTGCTTGCTTGCAGAACAGTGTGGTCCTGACACAGGCATTACAGAGAGGAAGTTCATTGCTCCTTAACATACAGAAGCCTCTAGCTTAGGAACTGTAACTCATTCTTACACCCTTCCGTGGAAGCTTTGTGCTACTCCTCAAAGTTTTAGGCTCAGTTATTACTTATTTCATCAGTACAATTTGCTTAACTCTAAATCAAACCTATTTGCTTAACAATTTGCTAAATCAAACCTGGTTTATGCCCACAGAACTTATTTTGAGTTTATCTGTAGGGTGTTTGGGGTTTTTGTGCTTTTTGCATGTTAGAATAAATAATTACTTCCAACATTCTTTATGGTTTCTTATTTATCTATATCAAATCTTTCAAAGATTGTCTGTGAAGTCAACTCAAAAATATGTCCTAGTTAAAGGTAACTGCATTTGCATTTACCAGCAATTAATTTTTAAAAACGAGCTAGTTAGTTGATCTCTGAGAATGCAAGTGGTTTTGCCTTTAGGAAGCTGTTTAGAAGGCTGTGCCAACTCTGTACCTCCGTAGGCTTGCTCAAACTAGTGTACTCTGGCAAAGCAATTACAAAAAAAAAAAATCTTGGGCAGGTTTTTCATAAATCTAGTCAGCCCAATCAGAAGCTTCACTTAATGGAGCAATGTATAAATAGTGCGGAGAGTCAAGTGACCATCAGCTGGTCTGAATGGGTTTGACCACTACAGTCACAGGGTCTGAGGTATGCAGGAACTGGGATCGCTGAAAACATGCTTTGCTGCAGAGATATCCTGGCTCTGGCGTAGTTACGTAACTGCACAGGAATTCATGTGCGTATGAATGTTTTAATTAGACACCTGTATTTAATGTTGGTTTCACCTTCTGTAGCGTTACTGTGGGCTTAAAAAAAAAAGTTACTGCCCTGGTTAAATTTCCCATTTCATTAATTATTGTATATTGCAATGCATAGCTGAATTCCACAATTATGCGTTTCCTTTATAAAGCATATGCCTACTTGGTTGAAACAATGCACTGATCTGTTTTACTGAATTCAGAACTTAAGACATAATGGCTCTTTGCCTAAGTTCATATTAGGTAATTAGGAGTTCTTGGCATGCTTGGGAAATGCTGAAATTCCACTGTATTGTACATTAAGCATGGAGAAATATTTCTTCAACTTCAGTGCCAGTGCACTGAAATATAAGCATTTTGGCTGTCCCTGGTGTGATAGCTTTATTAAATCTTGGTGAAACTGTCAACTCTGAACTTGCAGGGGTGCTGGCTTGCTACCTCTTTGGAAGATTAGTGAAGCCAACATCCAGGTGATGGCTTCTTTGTTGAAAGCATCTCCCTGTACCACTTACAAATATAATAACACTGCTTCTAAGCAAACTAGTAAAATGGCACCTATTTCTTTGTGTTCAGTTCACTTAACACCTGTGGCAGTGCTGTCCAGAACAAAAAAAAATAGCAAATTCAGTAACTTCATGGGAAGAACTGATTGATTGATTGCTATTTCCCTTCTTCCTTCACCTTACTTGGTCTCTACTGAATAGCTTTTCCCTTTTTTCATTGTAATTATTTGAATGCTTCTCAGTGCCATCCATACCCTTATAATGTATTAGCCCATGATGTGACTCTCTCTGACAGCAAAGCTGGTTGACGAGGACCAGTTTGTTTTCTTTCTTGTCAGTTCAGTAGCTAGGGCTTTGATTAAAAAATTGAGTTATTGGCTTTGTTCAAACTGGAAAAAGTATGGTGGTGTATGTATCAATGACCTTTCTTGCCTTGATTGATCTACTTAAAGATCATTCAGTCATATTAAAGTTATCTTAATTCAGCAAGTAAAGATAGGAGTCTGTTAGGAGGTGATTCACAAGTGTTCTAGCGACCCGCTTTTTTGTTTGTTGCACAAGGCACATTGAGTAGTTGGGGTTTTTTTTCCAATTTTTGCTTTATCCAGTGATGGGCTCAGTTGCCTCTTGCATTTTTGACGATAAACCTTCATATTGGTACAGTTCACTAGTGTCAAAAGCTTCACCTGTTGGTTTTATAGATGACAGATGGTAATTTTCCTCTTGTTAATCTTGATATTTTGTACTTTCATGAAGTAATAAGACTCTAGTTTGCACAGATATAAAACCCAGCCACTGCTTAACTAGACCTGAGGATCCATGGCCTGGCCTTATCGAACAGCTTTGAGACCTCAAATGTTTATAAATATGTAAAGGATGAGTGTCAGGAGGACAAAGCCAGGCTCTTCTCAGTGATGTCCAGTGATAGGACAATGTGCAACGGGTGCAAGCTGGAACATAGGCGGTTCCACAAAAAGATTAGAAAAAAACTTCTTCACTGTGAGGGTGACAGAGCCCTGGCACCGGCTGCCCAGGGATGTTTTGGAGTCTCCTTCTCTGGAGACATTCAGAACCCACCTGGACACGTTCCTGTGTGACCTACTGTAGGTGATCCTGCTCTGACAGGGGGGCTGGACCAAATGATCTCTAGAGGTACCTTCCAACCCCTGACATTCTGTGACTTCACGTTGCATATATGTGAAGGACTGTGCCTTCTCAGGCTTATTCCAGAGCCTGCTTGACTGAGGATCGTAGGGGAGAGAAACTCACTGACTTCCCTGAGTGGCCAGAAGTGTCTGTGGTGGAAAAGCCCTGTCCTATATGGGACAGGGTAGGATGCCCTTTGCCTCCTGCACACTGCGAGACCCTAGCTGAGCAGGCAGCTGGGAGTGTTCCTTGCTCTGAGGTTGGGAGTGGCTAGCCACTGGGATGGAGCATGATGGCAATACAGTAGGGGGTTATGTTGACTTGTCTTGAGGAGGATTGAAGCCAGGGAAGTCTAAAAAGTGTTGCCTACAAAAGGAAGGAGAAGTGGGCAGTTTGTGCAAGTCACTGAGGTGAGTTCTTCAGCAGAGAAATGCCAGAATTTGTTTCTCAGCCTTGGTGCTGCCGCTCTCATGCTGCAGGGTTATGTACTTTTTCCTGGCAAACTTCTGCAAGCTCACAAGGTTAGCATAGGTACTGCACAGGGATTAAATAACATTGATTCATGCTTAATAAGTGCCATTTGTGAAATGTATTGTTGAGATCAGGGCATGTGTGTACCCCTTGTGGTTCTCTTACAATGGGAGTGTAACAGCAACCACTCTTTTCCAGAAGTATTTGATACAAGTTACTACTTTTTCAATAGACCAGTCTTTAATCACAGATATTATTGCTGTAATCTAGTCAAACGTTAGTGGTAAAAACCACTCTAAGAATTATTAAAAGTACATAATGGTGCTCTGTGTTTAAACAAAAATGCAGAACTCAACAACAACAAAACAAAAGAACACCCCAACATTTGTCAGGCCAGAGACAAATTTAAAATATTCTGTTGCTGGAGTTGAAAGTCTTGCTAGTACTCAAATAAATGTTTTTAGTTAACAAATACTTGAAATACTTAATGAGCAGTTCTAACTTGATGGCCATTTTTTGTTTCTTTACTGACATATTTCTTGCAGTGTAAAATCTTAATGCTTAAAATCTTCAAGAAGTTCTAGAGTATATTTTAGTTACTATTGGAAGGCAAAGCTAGGCATGTATCCACTGGGATTTTTGAGATGTGCTGCACTGTGCTATAGCAGTTCCTGAGGTAGTAGAGTATAACTGGGATTCCTTCATGTGACACCAGAGATAAAAGAATTTCAAATGGCCATGAATGGGAGTTTTTACATGAAGACTTCAAAATGCTGCACTGATTTCTAGTAGAAGTTAACTCTAAGAGGCTCCCCTCCTCTCTGCTAAATTATGTAGGAATTGTATTTGTTCTCACTGCAACATGGGATATGTTTCCCCATTTCAGGATTACCTCTGTGCCTTTACTTGTATTTACCGAATGCTCTTTCTGACAGGGTGAGAGCAGCCAGTTTTTGAATAATTCATAGGTTCTTGTACTATATTGTTTGATGATTAAGGAGAAGCTTATGGTGAATTTGCATTGTTCTACTTCACATTTCTTATCTGCTTTTGTGACCAGGTCTTTACTAATACATGGAGATGAAACAGGTTATTTCAGAATAAGTATGTAGGAACACACTGAGTACTTAATTATAAAAGCTACTGTCTGCATACCGGAGGTGACTATTGTGGTAACACATTTCTGTGTACTGTTTGCAAGAAACCATGTAACGCCAACTATAGAAAACTTCTTTAATGAGACATATCTACAGAACTATTTCATTTACTGATTTCTTTTTTCTGATTGTTTCTGCAGGTCACGTTGGATTAATGCTGTGGATCAGTCAACCCGGAACCTGTAGTTGCCCATCAATCGCTCAGTAGTCAGTGTAGATTCTGTTTTTGCAATCAGCAGCTACATCTGGCTACTGGGTCTCTGATGACATCTCATATCATCTATCTAGACTTTTTGTTGGATTTTTATCTTCTCTCCTCGGTGCAGAGCAAGTTTGCAGTGCTAACAAGTTAACATCTGAGATGTGGCCCCAAGTAAAAAGACTTGATCTCTCTTGGATCTACTTCACAGTGGGAAGCAGATTAGAAACCTGGATGTTGTGTATTTGAAAGCAACAGTCTTTTCTGTAGCTTGGGGCTTGTAGTAGTGAGAACTGAGAATATTTGGAAATTTGAGCTAAGATAGCTGGATGTCACTGTTTTCAATGAAGCATCTTTAACCTCTCCTGCAGAGGATAGTTCCTGAACAGACACCTCGGCTGATCGCAGGACTACTGTGCATTCTGGGAGGAAGCATACTGTGAACTGTGATGGGCACAGCTCTGTGTTTATCAGTTGTGTGGGAAGACTGTCCAGGTTTGGGGCATGAACCTGGCATACAATGTAGATTTCTGTGTTTGTTAAGCAACAGCTACATTGTCTGCTGGGTTTCCAGCTGCCTGGAAATACAAAGTGGAGTGTTATCTACGCTACCTTTTTTTTTTCTTTTTTTTTGAGTCAAGTCATATCTCTGAGGAAGACAAAGCAATTGATGTTCAATTGCTGCCGCCTCATATTCTCACATGAGAGATCCAGCCAGGGTCAGCTAGAGCTTGAAGCCAGGGTAGATCTGAAACTAGTTAAGTAAAAAGTTCAAGGGACTGAAGTATTCAGACACCTGGGCATGAGTATCTGTCAGGGAGAAGCTAATGCCTGCTGCATGCGTAACCATTAGTTTGCCTTGGTAATGGTGCTTCACTTTTTTTTTTTTTACTTCAGATGGAGAGCAATGTGTGCTATACAGTTGGAGGAGAAGGGAGTAGTGGGAAGCTATTTATAGGTCTGATTTTTTTATTTAAAAAAAAATGAAATGCTGCACATAGAGTGGATTATGCATAGAAAGTGCCTAGAAGTAATGGCGGGGGGCAATAAGACAATGTCTTGACTGCTGATACCAACTGGATTTTGTTTGTTGAGCAGTACCAAGAGTATGCTTCATTTGTGTGTCAAATCCAGTCATGCAGTGACAAAACAGGCAGTTTCAATTTGAGAAGATTAGGCCTGGAATAGCATGGGACTGTAGTCCTTTCAGACCTGGACTACAGTCACAGTAATAAATGGGGAAGCTTGTACAGCATATGCCTGTACTGTTAACCCTTCATTGGCAAGCTTTGTGCCATTTGCGCTTTCCCTGTGGAAATTGAGAGAGTTATGGTGGCTGCCCAAAGAGTGAAGGAAGGTATGATTTGGTTAAGTTCTCTGTCAGTTGGACTATAGATGGGTGGATTTAGATCAGCAGGCATCTAGAGCCCTTCATCTTGAAGTACAATAGAGGCAGAAGGGTTCCTAAGTGAGTGTTGCATTAAAAACTGTTGGTTTGTTAAAATAAATAAATAAAACCTTTTCTTCAAAGATCTGTGTGTCTTCCTGTTTACTGTATTGAACTAGATTTGCATCAAGTATTCTAGAACCTAGTGGATATAAAGCTGTTTACTATAATGCCTAGTGTAGACAGACCCTCAGTACCTGCATGTGCTCAAACACACATTTGCTTATACATTTCTACATTAAGTAAAAAATGTACAGACAATTGCCTACAGTTGGTGCAAATTGCCCACTGAAGTAATTGTGGATTGCCTATATAGCTTTGAAAGCTGTTAAGCCTCAACAAGTGTTTGTCCTTTGTTTTGCATGTTGTTTTCCTCAGTGCCAGTCTGCGGGCATCTAGGTCTCTGACTTTGCAAAACTGGTAAAGACTTAAGAAAAAAGACTCAGATATATCTAAGTGGCATTTTTTCAGTGCTGTTACTGATGTTTTATTCCATATAGCCTCCTGAGTCTTGATCAGCATATGCACAGTAGTCATAAAAATGGCAGTGTGTTCTCTGCAATGTTTCTGTGGCTCATTTACCTTCAACGGTATTAAGACACCAGCAGTTTTTATAGCATTGCTTTTTTCCTGTGTTTATAGTTGTTTGACTTGACTTTTAAGGACTGATGTCAGAATAAGGTATATGTATGCCAATTTTTTGTATGGCAAGCACCATAAAGCAATTAAAAAGCAGATCAACCTACTGTTTAGCATCAAGCCCCTCTCCTCTTCAGTTTCACTTCCCCACTCTCTTTCAGTTAAACTTAGGATGTTGAAATCCCCTTTGTGGGCAGGTACTTCTGGTTCCTCATATTTTTCTGTCATGCTACTTGCTTTTATATACAGACACCTTTTAAAAAAAAAAGCATGCGCCCTCTTCTGTTACTGTATTCTGAGGTTCTTGCTTTATTTTCAGTGTTTAGCATAGCTAATGGAAGCATATAAAAGTGATTACTCCTATTGTGATATTTATTTTTGTTTTACTTCTTTGTTTCTTCTCTTCTGTATGGATTTCAGTGAAACTGGCATGAATAAATGCCTATCCCTTCCTCTACCCTGCTGAGGGTGCCATTACTACTACTCCTGAAACTGCTGCTAACAGCAGCCTGAAGTCCTCCTTTGGCTGCCATGGAAGAAACTGGGTCCTGTGACATACCTTCTTCTGTGTGTTCTCACTGTATTAGTGGGGTTCTCAGTTTCCGCTTTCTTTTTCACTTCCAGCAGTAACTTTGGCCATATTTTTTCTGAAGCTTCTACTGTGATGCTCAAGACTTAAGGTCTGTGCTGTTCCTCAGAAGGTAAAGTGAGACCAAGGCTCTTGCCCGGCCAGAACTGTACCTGTCATGACAGCATATCTGAAGGCAGGTCAAAGCAATAAATGATGACCACACAACTGCTATATTCCTTCTCCAAAAGCAAGAGCTTGGAGTTTGGCATTCAAACTTTTTTTCCATTCTTTTCTGCAAATAATGGCAACTATGACAACAGTGGCAGTTGGATCTGTTTGGACAAGTAGATCAGAGAAGATCACAGCGCTTTCATAACTTTGTATTTTCTGTCGTGTCTCAGTTTGTGTAATACCTTCCCACAATGATACTTCTTCCAGTTGGCTATCTTTTAAAATTGACCTGAATATCTATTTAAATCTTAATACCAGAAAGAATAATATTTTTATTTTCTGGTTCCAGATAACTGCTAGGAAAACCTCACTGCCTACTATTTCTCTGTTCTGTAATGAATAGTTCTGTGAACTCTAAGCTGTATTTTCTTGGCGATGTTTGTTTATTTCTATTCAAATCAAGATTAAAAAACCTGAAAGGCTGCATCTAGTCTGACCCTGATGCACTTAGAACACATGCTGTCCTATCAGTACATGGTAGTGGCATACATTCTGTAACTTCCTTAACCTGGAGTCATTAAGCTTCTGAAAGGGCAATAAGAAATTTAAAACCTGGGGTGAGGGGGGACATGTTTGAAAAAGATAATAAATAAATAGTACAAGATAATGAATGTGTTGCTTTAGTTGCCCAAAAAGCATGAACAGCCATTCTTAATGGGAAAGCTCCATCTATTGGGCAGGGGGCTTGTAATTAATTTATGGAAACCTTCTGTAATTTGGGCCTCTGTTCCTGTCCTGAATAACTGAGTACATTCTGTTTCTTTTGCACAACTGCTTTCTGGGACTGTTTTGGTCGATGGGGACTGGCTGGGCTGTGGCTGTACTTCAGTTCCACAAAGGAATACAGAGAAATTTCCTGAGGAGCTACCTATGGAAGGTCAGGGCAGAAGAAAGGTGTTGAGGGTTTTGGAGCAGTCTTTTGGAAGCCTTCCAGCAGGCACCTTTTCTTTCCCTCAACATGAGCAAAGGCATAAAACGCACCTCTGGGACTCCTCACCAGAAGTACCATCTTAATGTACTTTTGTGTCTGACTTGAATGAAGTTGGTGTGCTTGTAAATACCCATCTGAGTTAACAGTGAAAATCGGTCTTCTGACGTGGTGTTTTGGGCAAGACAGCCAACCCTAGGGTATCAGTATTGTACATCTCTGAGCCTTTCATGTAGGGTCGTAACACAAGTCCTGTAGCATAGAACTGCATCTGCGTAGTGCTGCAGAATTTGTAAAGCCTAACTGCCACAAGGTTTTGTACTGTGACATGTTGGTTTTTACTGGGTTGTGGGTGTGTGCAAAACTAAGGTCCACTAAAGAAGTGTTGAGCTTAAGTGGTCCTTGGCATTGCAGAGCCCCACAGCTACTGAATCTATCCTGTCTGTAGCTAGCCAACTACTTATAAAAGCATTTAACCAAAATTGTAAAAAGCCTTGAGATTCCAGTTTAATGTTAATATTTTTGACTTGCTGTGTGGTTTACAGCTCCTAGTGGTGGTTCACAGAAGATGCTGAATTGTTTTGTGAGATGAGAGGATTGCTCTTAATTTTAAGGAAGTGGCACACCGTTGCTTGCCTAATATGGTAGTGGCTGCTTTATTTTTTAGTTGAAGGCTTTGGAGAACAGTTGCTGCTCCTACACAGCAACAGACTTCTTCCTGTTAAGTTGGTAATTTTTCTAGCTACTCTTAAAGTTTTGTTCTGTGGGTTGCTAAGTAACACCCGCACATACTTGATCGTCCATGTGCTCTGAATGTCAGTCTTCCATGCAAAACACCTTTCCAAAATTAGTGTCTGTCAAGCTCCTGAAAGGTAGTGGTGCTGTGATTCAAGTCAATCACATTGCCTGCTGTAGACTTTAATTCTCCCATCTAAAGACATTTGCAGAATCACTGCAATGGTGTATCTGTGATTCTTTTTTAGCTACAAGAAAACAGTATCTTCCGAAACACATGCTAATTCTGGTAAGAGAAGTAAATGACAGGGGCCATGTTTATTTCAATTTGTTCATTATGGTGATAAAACTAAGTTTTAAAGAGAAGTATTATTTAAACCACAGAATTCTGAAAGGAGCTGGGCTGAATCATTTAGGTAGGTAGTCTTCTGTGCCCCAAGGCTAGCCAACCTGAAGAGGTAGGTGCTGAGGACTTAGCAGAGGGTCAAGCATTGGAAAGATATGAGGGGAAGAGTTGATGAAGAGTATAGGAAACTACTTTTAATCTGGTCTATCTCATAGAAGGAAATGTCTGTGCCGTCACTTGCCTCCTGTAGAAATTCAGTATACTGCTCCACTAAAGGTATGTGCTATACCAGACACTTTGGGTATTTTTTTTTCCCTTTGCTTGTGCCTGTTCCTTGGTTGGTGGTATGGTTTAGACAGGTGAACTGTGCCTTTTTTGAGTAGAATATCAGGAGCTGAACTGGGCATTGTGTATGCTGAGACGAGGAGCTACTGTTACTTGCTTTTGCACATGCGTCCTCTGTTTCGTGAAGTTCCTTTGGGCAATAAACATGCAGAAGAGTCTGTCTGCTGGACTTACATGGAGCACTGAGATAACTGGATGACTGAAGTCTTTGCAAAGCATCCACATGAAAGACATTAGAATCACAGCAGCGCAGCTGAAAGTACCTCAATGCTGTAGCTGCAGCCTTTCCAATACGCAAAAAAGTGAATGAATGTAAAAGTAAACAAACCTGCCGCTACCTCTTGTCTTCTTCTGTAAGCCCGGGCAACCGCTGCAAAGCGTGGTAGCAATGTTTGTCATGGTTACTACAGAACTGACTCATGAGCTGTGGGATTAGGAATAGTGACAGCCCTTCCTAATGTCTCCCCCTAATCACAGATTAGGTAGATAAAGATGTGAAAACAAATTGCACCTGTTGTTGAGTGTTCTATCTGGGTGCTTTGCAGAAGGTTCTTGCTCCTTTCTGCTGTGCAGTTAGTCTTGGGTTTGACAGCTTCCCGAGGGGTACAACTTTGCTGCTGAGAGGTATTTAGCTGCTCTTGGCTATTGATGCAGGTTATACCAGCGTGCTGTGTCTCATGTTTTGGGTGCTCTCTTGTGCAGATCTTGCTTGCTAAATGGAGCTATTGGCTTTTAGGCTGAAGTGCAGTAAGTTGTTAAACTAAACTAGCATAGACACTGAATTTGGTTAACAGCCTGTGTCTTAGCTGATGCAATGAGTGAGAGAGATAAGTGAAATCTTGGGATGGTCGCTGTATGTGACAAGCAACATGGAAGCCACTGGAGCCTCCTAAGCAGCTTTATTTACTCTTGAAGGAAACTGCAGAACAATCCCTACCTAGTCACTAAAGGTGACTGAACAGGAAAGTTCCCTGGACACATACAGTGTATATCTCATTGGTCTTGTCAGTCCCCTGGAACTTTTATGCCATTCTCAGGAGGGGAAAAAAAAAAACCACATCACAACCCACACCAAACAACACTTCACTTATGGTGGATAATGATGGAAAAAGGATTTGAAGTACTGGTTAGAAAGTATTTCAGAAGCTAATTGTTCATATAGGCTTTTTACCTCAAGTGATCTTTCTGGTAATTTAGTAAGATGTGGATTTACATAGTGGAATAGACTGCCAAACTTCTGGGTTTCTTTGTTTAGTAGTGTCACAAAAACCAAAACCTTTCCAGTGGCCAAACTCCCTTCAGTCCTCCCCTAAGAAGGACAGTGTGATTTAATGTGCTCTCTTGGATCCGAACTTGTGCTTTGTTGTGGGACCACAAAAGAAACTTGCTGTCTAGAATACATGTTCTAAGTGTGGGGAATCCTCATCTGTCCTGTAATGTCCCTGCTCTGTGGATTGGGGGAGTTGAGGCATAGCAAAATCAAGGATCGGCTTTTCCCTTCTCCCCCTTCCCCAAGTGAAAACAGATTTGAATGAAGTCTCTGAAATGCCATGTCTCTTCAGTGGCTTCTCAGCCCTGAGGGAAGAAAGGCATTTCTATAAAACCTTCAGAGAACTTAAAGTGAGTTTGTCTATATTTAAGAGAACTTGGAAGGCAGAGGAGAGGATCTGAATTTTGGAAGGCTTTGGATGCCGATCAGAAGAGAATTTCTTGCTTTTACTGCCACAGCCTATATAAATATAATTCAAGGAAGTGTGAGACCCTACATTTACCTGAAGCTTGCTTTGACCCCTAAATTTTAAGTTGCTTGGTGGCAGAGGGGTGTATTCCTTAATAAAGTAGCATTGCTCTGCTTCAAAGAAATGGAAACTCATACATCTGAAGAAACACAACTGTGATTTGATGGTTAAAACATACATGACTGAGAATGTCTTGGGGTAGAAAACCTGACACACACCCACACCCCTGCCCCCTAAAACTGCTTGTTAGGCATGTTGCATTAAAGAGCTATTGGAGGCAGCAGCCCTAGGAGCAGGTTTGTCTCAAGGGTATTTTGCTTCTCAAGGACCTCCTCCTAAGAGTACATTTTGTTTTCACTTCTATTGAAGGACAAGATGAGCTTCATGACAGTGTTTGTAGTGGGAGAAGACACAGGACTGGAACTTTTCTTCTGCTTCCTTGTGGTCCTCTGAACTTTGCTTCTCCCTGCCTCGGAACAACCAAAGTGAGAGTATGACCCACCAAAAATTTTGGGGGTACAAGAAACTGAATGTGAAAATTCATTGGTTTTTTAGTCAGATTTGTGTGTGGATGGCCACACAAAGCAATTAAGTGAACAAGAATCTTAATTTTGTCAGTTTCTTACGCGCCACAGAGTCTCTACAAAATGTAATACAAAATTTTGAACTCGGCAGATTATGCTGCAGGATGTTCTCAGACGGCTGTTTCTGTAACTGGGTGCCTGTAACTGGGAGTCCAGTTTAACAGGGTCTATTGTACAAAAGCAAGCACCTATCTAGGTATTCATGATGTACAGTACTACCAGAACAAGAATGTAAGCTCCCTCAGAAAGGGACTTAACCACAGATAGAGACTTCCTTGAATGCTGTGTTGACATTCACTGTTTATCTGCTCAGACTAGTCATATTTGGAAACACTGTTCTGTTCTGACATCTGACTTTTCCCAGGAGCAGCAAGGCTCACGATGAAGATTTCACAATAAATAAAATTCTGTTCCTTTTCATGGGAATGTTATAGTAAAGCCATGACAACTCATTTGGCAGAAGATTGTTTTGTTTTCAGCAAGATTTTCCCTTTCCCCCCCATCCCTACACATTTTTGATATGTTTCCATGTGTTGGGGTTTTGTTCTGGTTTTTTGATGCATTTTTGTTTTGGTGGTGTAACTTTTTTTTGTTTGGTTGGGTTTGTGTGTTTAGTTTGGGGTTTTTTTCCTTCACAAGGGTGGAGGTGGATCATTTTACATTTAGCCTCCAAGCCATTCACTTAAAAGATGTGCAATAGGTATAAAGAACCCAAGTTCAGGCTTGTGTGTTTTGGTGTCACCACCAGCAGTGGAGTCACTCCTAATTTTTTATGACTACGTGAACAAGTTCAGCATCAGGACCTTCGGATCAGCTCAGCTGGTACTACAATGAAGTTACACATCTCGCTCCATGTGAAGGAAGAGGGGAGTCATGGTGTCAAATATTGGGAGATGACATAAACACATAGCCAATAGCTTAAATACAAGGTAGCAATTCCAAACCTATGTGACTGGGAAGGTTTAGGTATCCACTCTCACTAGCAAGACGAGTAAGGAATGAACACCGGTATCATTCCTTGGCTCGGTGCTGAAGGTATGTTGGTGCAGGGTATATTTGGAAGTCAATGGTACTTTTGGAGGTTGCAGTTCATGTCTAATCTTCTGGGTCTTTTTTTTTTTTTTTTTTTTTAATAGTGCAGTGCATACTTCTGATCTGGAAATTACTTTTACCCTTTCACACCAGATCTTTTTCCAAAGTACCAAGCTAATGAACCAGATCACAGTAAGTCACACTAGGGATGGCAGTCTAACAGCTGCAAAGTTGTTAGGCTTTTTTTGCAGCCTTCTCCAGAGTTAAAGTGGTTATTTTGAGCAGAATAACTCGTATGGTAAAATCTGGTCTTCACTGAAGTTCTTGGAAATTCTCTCTGTGATCACAGTTTGCAGTCACCTAAAATTCTTCAATTATAAAGAAGGTGATGTTTTCCTGCTTCAGTGTTACTGCCCCATCCAGATACTCTCACTGTGCGTTTTGGATCTGGAGGAAACACAGCGTTCTAATTTCAAAAAAGAAATTAGGAAGACAGGAGCTTTTCAAAGATGCAATTTTACGAGGATAGCAAATTAAACCATGTTGGCATTGCCAACTCTTCCAAAGTGTTTCTGGAAGAGCTGGTAAGCCAGCCTTAGACTGAATGTGTTTGCTGCATATTGCTGAAACTATAGTTCAGGTTATGTCGCTGTTGCTATTATAAACCCTAGGAAGTGGGTGTTTATAACTGCAGTCAACATTCCCTCTGAGCAAAAAACTGTCCTTAAAAGGGAGTTGTCCCAACAGTAAGAAGGATTATTTAAAGAAGAAGAAAATGCTCAGCTATTGCTGTTCAGAGGAAGAAAAAAAAGGAAGCAAAACCAGGGATGGAATATTAAAGATGTTCCCCACAGACAAATTTTGTCTGTTAACAAAAAGATGTTTAGTCCAGCCAGTGATCGTTTTTGATGGCAAATGAGTGAACTGCCTTTTCTGCATGTTTAGCTGGTTTCATTTACTTAGGAAAAACAAGATTAGCACATCAGAAATGTGTTGTTCACCAGTAGCATTTTAGTATTCTAACACTAATAATCACTCAAATCAAGGATAGGCTCTTAATATTTTGTTTGCACTTCTGTTTTGTTCAGTAGCTCCTGAATGTTTTGCTGCTGCACCAGAGAAGGATGGTAGGGAGTGTACTTGGGGGATACCCACCCAATCTGCCACTCTGGGAGAGAGGGATGCTGGCTTGTGACTGGGGAGAAAGCCAGGAAGGAGGTGGGCACGGACAGTCCTAGAACTGTAGGAGCCTGCTGAGACCGCTGCCCCCAAAAGTAGGTAACCTCCAGCAAGGTTTCCTAAGTCAGAGTTTTAACATTGATATGTTAACAGCCCATAATGTAGTCCACCTAAACACTGCTTCAGACGTGGCTTCAGTTCACATCACTGATAAATCTCGCTCTTTCCAGGCACCTCCAGTTCCCATGATGTCCCCTTCTCTACTTTCAAGTCCAACACTTTCTGCCCCATCTATTCTTTCTCTTGTGCCTTCCCCGTAAGGGTACTCTCAAGGCATTTACTGATTGTCAGCAGACACCAAGTGAAGCTGCTGCTGGGATTTCTCATTCATGACTGGAGTTTCTCTCTCCCTCTCCAGCTGCTGTTTATAGCAATATGCTGGCACTTTGTCTGCTTCTGGGTTCCTTGATAAATTGGGTGCTTTCAGAAAAACCAAGTACAGCACTCCAGTTGCGTGGGTATGGGTGTGCACATACTTATGCACCCAGCTATCATTAATGCACTTGTACTGTGTGACAGGATGAAGCTGAGAAACATCTGCCTACTAAGTCCTATATAGTATATAGCTTAAAATCTCAGCACCTGTAGTCCTCTTAACTTAAGACTTTGTCACAAGTGAAACTTTTCAAGAAAAACATGCTTTGAGTCCTTGGGATTTTAAAGCAGGGGCAAGCCTTTTTTTCCTGAGGTATGAAATAATAATAATAAAAAACCTTAAAATGATAACATTTTAAAATGTGTTGAGCACGTGAAGGCAAAAAAATGAGATATTTTTGCAAAAATTGCTGCAATGTTGAAGGATTGTGGTCAGACCGTTTATACTGCATAGAATGAAGGGGGCCGGTTAGCTCAGTCAGTTGAGTGTAGTGCTAACAACGCTAAGACCATGGGTTCGATTCCCGTTCGGGCCACATGTGTTGCCTGATCTAGTCGATAGGTGGCGTCCCTGGCGGCAGGGAGGCTGCATTAAAATGATCCCTAAGGTCCCTTCCAGCTTAGGCCAGCTATGATATGATAAGTATGTACATGGTTCCTTGGTGCTGTGGCTGCAGATCAACCTATCGCACCCTACCTCCTGCAATTTCAAATTGGTTTTGCATAAAAATTGTTTAGGTTGTGTTTGCTAGTGAAACTGTCTTTCTCCCTAAAAAACAGAGGAGAGCAATGGCAGTTTGTGCTCGCCAAGGAAGGTAGAACATTCCACAGGGCTAGCTCTAGCACTCTACCAAAACTACAGCAGGCTCTGATCTCTCAGCCATATTCTGGGCTTCTGCTGTGGCTGTGGTTCACCACGCAGGATGGTCCTAGCAGACAGGACAAAACCCAGGTGAAATGCATCAAGGGTTGCATAGCTAATCTAGGTAAACTGCTGCAGTTAAAGCTAATTCCATGTGACCTTTCACAGTGCCATCTTTGTGTGACGGTGCTACCTTACTACACAGTGATGCTGTAGTTGGAGTTTCTGGGTCAGCCTGAAGGAGTGAGGAACAGCTTTTGTGCCTGTCCATTGAGGTTTCTGTCTAGGTTGTTTTAAGTTCTATAAACTTTTTGTTTGTTTGTGCTAGTGTGCCCATCACAACAGATCGTATTTGTTGTTTCCCCCAAACTGAGAATAAGTACTGGGGAAACCAAAAGATCTCACTGAATGAAGGAAAAACTCAGGGCAAGAATTGTAGAGCTCTGAGAATATTTTCGCCATTGAATATTCAAAGTGGGGACATTAAGGTGGAGAGATCGGAGGAGGACTGCAAATTTCCTGTAGTAACTCACAAGGGGTGAGGCTGGAACTGCTACATGGTTTTTGCTCTTTTATGATCAATTGTGATGTAAATGCTGAAGGCTGCTCAACAGGCAAAACAAAGTAGGGAAGTGATGAGTCATATGTACTCTTAGCTTGTCTGAACAAGTAATGTGCAAGTCAAGTTTCATTTAAGTGCAGCAGAACTTTCCCCCAAGGATTGTATTCACAAGGCAGGGCAGCGGGAGGCTGATGAGGGCTTTGGATCGGCATCTGTGGACTCCTCAAGCAGATAATTTTCATGATACGAGGCTGTCCATATTCAACACTGACTGTCCTAGAGATACTGAAGTTCACATGACAGTAGCCTTCACTGGAGTATGTTGTGAAACATGGGTGGAATTTTTATTTTGCTCTTCAAGAGTGCAATTGTATTTCTCCTGATGTGGGAGAATGTGTCACCCCTATGGAAAGAAAGCACTTACAGCTCTACAGCAGTTGGGAAGAACTGGTTGTTTCCTGTTCCTGTCTCAGAGGTGTAAAGAAGACTCGATCTCCCTGCCTTCACGCAGTCTAAACTACTTCTCAGTTGATTGTCTTACATGCTGGTGCAATATTGTTTTGAGCATCTTTCCTACAAGGACAGGCTGAGAGAGTTGGGATTGTTCAGCCTAGAGAAGAGAAGGCTCCGGGGAGACCTTATAGTGGCCTTCCAATACCTGAAGGGGACCTGCAGTACAGATGGAGAGAGACTGGTCACAAGAGCATGTAGCAATAGGATGAAGGGCTGTAGTTTTAAACTAGAGCAGGGTAGGTTTAGACCAGATGTCAGAAAGCTCTTATACAATGAGGTTGGTGAAACAATGGAACAGGTTGTCCAGGGAGGTGGTGGAGGCTCCGTCCGTGGAGATATTCAAAGTCAGGCTGGATGGAGCTCTGTGCAGCCTGATGTAGTTGAAGATGTCCCTGCTTACTGCAGGGCGGTGGGACCAGATGACCTTTAAAGGTCTCTTCCAGCCTGACACATTCTATGATTCTGTTTCCTTCAGCAAATGCATTTTCTTCAGCAGCAGAACATACTCGTTCTCCACAAAAAGAGGGATATCTGTGCTCGGAATTGAAGACACAGCACTCATTAGGAACCTGGTTGCACAACTCCCAGTGACTTTAGCACAGCCAGGAACAAAATCCAAAGCACGTGCAAATCACTGCAGGTATCCATAGTGCAGTAGCGTGAACCTAAACTGCCACATACACGGCAAGCGTACCCAGCTGTAGATCAGAAATATTGTCCTTTTCCTGGCAGCTGCTTTGAAGGTTGATGTGAAGCCTGGTCCAAGCTGCCTGCTGTCGGCTGCTGGGTTGTTACTGAAATAGGTGTGTGGGAAACAAGTCAGGGTTGTTCAAATCAGCCAGAAACTAGGGGAAACCAATTTCAGAAACTGAGGTGCTGTGTGTGTTCTATAGCAAAGGCACAATCCTTTGAAAGTGTTCAGTGAAAAGGATACAGTTAGGAACATACTGCAAAGGGAACAAGAACATAGTTTTGAAAACTACTGTTTGCATAAGTAATCCAGTTCTGAATTCAGAACTAAAATAGCCTTCCTGTTAGGGCGCTGCTGCAGTCTGTCACAGTTGGCAACGTGAGTTTTTCCTTTAAGTTGACTCTAGCAATAAGTAATAAGAATATGCCTGAAGTGCACCTTCTCTTCACAAAAGGCCTTTTTACTACATGATTTATTAAAGGGCTGCCCCATCATTTCGACATTGTACAGCTACATGTCTTTGTCAATGCCACCTAATAGGAGGTGCCATTTGAAGCACAAGTGCATTTTCTGCTGTGTTTTGGTAAATGTATCTTGGACATCTGTTCTCACTCCCAGAAAGTAATTTTGTTCTTAATCACCTGGCTAATAAAGGTTAAAGGTCTGATTCAGATCTTTCTTAAAACTGGTGACATAAATCAGTGGGAGCACTACTGACTTCAGGCTTTTATTTACTTCTGATTATATTACTAATGAAAACTTTAATATTACTTAATGAAAGCAGATGCCAGGTAAAGCAGTGGGAAATGTCCTGTTTTTCAGTTAATAGGGCTTCAGTGAGTCGGGCAAAGGCAGCTGCTCTTGGAACAATTTAGAAAAGGAATCCAGGGAGGTTTGGATGGACCCAGTGTCACTGAGCAAGTACATACAGTCAACCAGCGCTGGCCAGCAAAGCGCAGAGGCATACGAGTGCCAGAGATGAGCTCTAAACCACATCTGGGGATTTTTACGAGCAGGCATTTTGTGAGATGGAACTGTAGTGTAGACTGGTACAAGAGATGGGTTTTGCAACGAGCAGGAATAATCAAAAGTGTGGCAGATCCCAAGGCAAACCAGGAGCAATGCAGCAACAAATCTCAGCCATCAGCGTTCACGTGCCTGAAATGGAAAAGTTCTCAGGAAAAATTGCAAAGATCAATGTCCAAGCTATCCTGTGTATGATGTATGAGTTGCTTATGAAGGAAGCCAGTTCTTTGCTGAATTCTGCCAGTCATCTAAAACCATCAGTCAAGTTTGGAATGAGCTGTTGGTAATTAGCTCTTTCTCTTTTGCTTGATGCTTATCATTTAAAATGATGAGAAAACAGGAGAGAGCTCTGCTGAAAAACTACTGTATTACACTTGTGAAAAATGCATGGTTGTTCTGCTTGTACGCTGCTCTGTAGCTGTAATGTTGAGCAACCAATAAGGAACTTTACCATCAGCAAAACTAAATAAGAACAACCTAGTCATTGTGTCTTAGCAGTTTGCTTATTGCTGTAAAAACACAAAGTGCTTGTATTTATTTATAAAGGATCTGAAGTGCACTACAGGCTCCTGTTACTAAAGTAGCTGTTCTCCAGTGTTACTTAAACTTCCTTTCTCATTTGTAAGCACAACCACAAGGTTAAACTGACCTTCTCTGTTCTTCTGAGTTTCATCCTTGAAAAATGCACTGTACTCCCACCCCTGCCAAAACTAAGGATGTTCCCTTCACATCAATTTTAAGGCCAATACCCTGTCCCAGGTAGGTGACTAAGGCTTAGTCATGTTAAGCAGAAGTTTTTCATCTTGAATAAGCCGTTATGTGTCCTTCCTTCTCTCACTGTGTGACAGATTTCTCTCTTGAAAACTGTATCCTAGTGGTATGAAAATTAACATATCGGCTTCAATCCTTTTCAATGACACTGCAAATACCAGAACCAAAAGAATGAAAAGCTTGAAGGAGATACGTTGTTCTCAGACCACTACAACAGAGAAGAAAAACATCGCATGAGATGTCAGAACAGGGCTCATGAAGGGAACCAAGAGCTCCAAAGAGAAGGCTCTGTCCTCTCTGCTCCTTGAGTGTCTGGGATTTTCCAGCATATTCCCACCTGGGAAATACTAATTCAGGAACATCTGACCCAGTACAGATTTCTTGACTGTGATAGACAGTAAAAAAGGTGTTTAGAGAAACTCACAAAATGAGATTTTTCATTTGGGATTTGGCAAACACTGCTCTGATTTCTTACTCTTGAAACACAGTGCTGTGGCACTAGCATCAGAGGTTCACTAATAAAGCAGTCCAGTGACATCTGATTCCCAAATGAAAAGATTAAGTTGCAACCAAATATTAGGTACTAATAGAGACTAAGGCCTGAAAAGAAATTAAATATATGCATATGCACATGCATCCTTAGAGAAGAAGCTACTGTCCTGGCTGCACTGACACATCTCATTTAGTAGCAGTCATACAGAAAGGGGAAACATACCCATGATGAACAGGCACATATTAGTTATTTTCAGGGTCTGTGATGTAATGCCTTTTTTCAGGCACTGTCACGCTAAGTTTCTCTTTCTTGAGTTTCTTTTTCCTCTAGAAGTAAAAGAAACTTAGCAAGTGCTGCAAAGCACAGTCAATCAATGCCTGGATAGTGTCCAACTTACTCAAGTACATGAGAATGCATGGGAGAAATGGGTTTATTAAAAAGTCAAGCCTTATAGAAAGTAAAGGAAAAATACCAGCAGCTATTTTAGATGTTCTTACTTACTCTCAGTCCTTTAACCTGATTGTTTAAAGGCACCTTAAACAAAGTGTGAAATTTATTTATCGGTTCCATTGCACTGCCAATTTAGTGTCAATAGGAAATGTATCAGAGACGAGGTCTTCGTGTGTTCTTTTTTTAAATAATCTGCAGCAAAAGCATAACACATCACCATTTAAAGCAGTGAAGAATTTTTTACAAAATTGAGAAGGAAACTTGAAATGCTAGATACCTCTGTTAACGACCACTGGTCTATGACTTACAATTAAAACATCTGAACGTAAATGGTAATGAAATGATCTTGAAATATCTCCAAGCACCTCTGTGTCCTTAGAAGATCCTGCGTGATCTGTCACTCAGTGCAGGAGACCGCAAAAGGTGTTCACAGCACCAACCTTACCCCATTCTTGTAGACTCATTCTCTTAACGTGAGCAATGCAATTAGTTTTCATTCCTTGTGTTTCTGGTGCCAGTTTCATAGCTCAGACAATTAAGGCTACACCAGGTGAGACAGCAGGGACCACCTGAAAAACACAGTCTAGCTATGGATGATTCAGTAGGTCCATTTATCAGCTTCAGTCTTGGCATCAAAGGGAACAGATAAGGCAGTGGGCAAATCATGGTCCTGGATCTTCTCAGCTGTGAGCCCGCAGGTGAATATTTGCTTACATTTACAGAATCCAGCTCCACTTGGCGATTTCTCATTCTTGCTCCATTTGGTACCTTGCCTACTAATGTGTTAACTGTAGTGTACGCTACTGGCATGGCCGTCTTAGCTCGAGCTAGCTGCCCCAAGTTGCAAGAGCATCTAGATGAGGCCAGGTAGGATTCATCCCAGGCTGCCACCGGAGTATAGTGATAAGAACATGCTTTTTTATTGTGAACAGTGTATTAAAAGGCCCTGCTAGTACATCTTCACTGCTGCTGTTACCAGGGCTAGCTAGCATAGATGTGCTATCCCTTCATTTTACTGTGCAGATAGGTTCTTCCCACATCTCCCTTCCTCCCACTGGCCCTTCCATAACACAGTAGGATTTTGTCACATTCTAGCATATTTTTCTCCCCGTCCTCACGCTTTTCTTTGAAAACACTCATCGTGGGGAGTGGTGGTGCTGAAGCTTAGTGTGACACCATCTGTTTAGCAATCCCAGCCTGGTTTCCAATAGCCCACCTGAAATGCATGGTTACTCCCAGCCTTTCCTTCTAATGGAGTGCTGGCTAAGTGAGACGCCTTGCTTCTTGCTGGTGTCAGCAGCCACAGGCTCCCTGAGGACATCGGTAGGAAGAAAGTCTCGTCTCACAGCCAACATTTGCAGAGTTTCTGTCAAGTTCTACAGAGCCAAGATTTCACTCAGGATATCCCTGCTTCCCCCATGAAGTATTGCATAAGCACAGATGTAATCCCAAGGTGGGTGATAGGGCTGGTTAGTGCAGGACCCCTCTAGGGTCACACCAGCTTTCTCAGAGCCCAAGCCAGTTGGCATGCACTGCAGTGATACGGTGAGTAGCTCAGTCTTGCATAACGTGGTCTAGGGCAGCAACAGCAAAGCAAATTTTGCAGATCAGCAGCTGGATGTAGCTGTCCTGTTAATGGGACGGGGAGGAAGATGAAGTCTTTGCAGCTGTTATGACAACACGTGCTACAGGAAGCACACAATACATAGGCTAGTGCTAACGGAGAGCTAGAGCTCTTCAGTTATTCATAGAACTACAGAGTCATAGAATGATTTGAGTTGGAAGGGACCTTAGAGATCATCTGGTTCCAACCCCCCTGCCATGGGCAGGGACACCTCCCACTAGACCAGGTTGCTCAAAGCCCTATC
>NW_009735879.1:28189-36202 GCF_000703405.1 Apaloderma vittatum | reverse complement strand
CACTGGAGGGGGGGGCCATCCACAACCTCTCTGGGTAACCTGTTGCAGTGTCTCACCACGCTCACAGAAAATAATTTCTTCCCAATATCTAATCTAAATCTACCCTCTTTCAATCTGAAACAGCATAGTCACAGGTCAGGCCATGCAGCATAAAATAAACGTTAGGAATGTATAATATGACCTTTGCTAGGAAAGGAAAAGATCAAGAGCAACAAAACTCCCATATGCTGAATATCTTCTACAGCTCCCCCCACAGCCTGGCAAAGTTCAATGCCAACCTGACCCACAAACCACAGCCAAATAAACCTCTGTGCTGGGCACCAAACCACTCTGAAAAGAGACTACTCCTAGTTTAGGACCAAATATCCTTCTTTCCCATTAATGTTCTGTTGTTGATTCCATCTTTTGCCATCATGCATCATGAAAAGCAAAAAAAAAAAAAAAGTCTAGGAGAAGTGAATAAAATGTTATGCTAATTAGCAAGTGTTCCTCAGAGTGTTAGCCCCACATAAAAACTACTGACCCACTTGGGTATATTTTCAAATGCTCTTTCCTTTTTGGTGTTGCCATGTTCTGCAGCTTCAGATTAAGCAGTTGCCTTAGAGCCTTCATTTTAAAGCATGCGTTGCACTCACCCATCTGGCAACTTTATGTTGTATAATACAAGGGAGCGCACAGTATGTGGCATAAATTACAGACACGAAGAATGCAACAGCACAGCATGTAGGGTAAATTAAAACAAGCATTCTTCATGGCCCATAGCAGAGAAGGACAGAACAATTTTGCATCGTAAATACAGGAAAAACATGTGTTTTAAAATGAGAATTAAAAAATAAAATAAATAGAAAAGATATGCCCTCAGAGCCAGGCAGCTTTTTTCTAGTGGCAGCAGCAACCATGCAAGACCACATAAAGGAATACGGAAAGGGATAATGCTGGATAGCAAGAGGCAACAGATTGTAGTAGGAGAACAAAGAAAGAAACCAAATGCTGAGATGGAGCAAACCCCAATGGACTTTTAAAAACAAGAGAGCAAATTGAAAATGAAAGGAGCGGAAAGCACACACGGATCTGAGGATGGAAACCCTTCTCATCTTTTGTGGTAGGAACGTATGTAATGCACACCATTTGTTAGTAACATAGCACTTAGCACCAAAGGGCTCATAAATGGTACCTACTGACCATGATCTGGTGAAGTCAGCATAGCTCCAGGACCTGTGAGTTTCTGAAGATCCAGAAATGCTGACCATCCTCCACTCTCCAGCCTCTGTACCATCATGAAAGAAAGCTGGTGAGGGACTTTTTAGGATGTCAGGTAGTGATAGGACTAGAGGGAATGGATTGAAACTAGGGAGGGATCGGCTCAGATTGGATGTTAGGAAGAAGTTCTTCCCCATGAGGGAGCTGAGACACTGGCACAAGTTGCCCAGAGAGGGGGGGGAAGCCCCATCCCTGGAAGTTTTTAAGGCCAGGCTGGATGCAGCTCTGAGCAGCCTGATCTAGTGGGAGATGTCCCTGCCCATGGCGGGGGGGTTGGAACTAGATGATCTTTAAGGTCCCTTCCAACCCTGACAGTTCTATGATTCTGTGATGCTATGTGGGCGTGCGTGTTTGTGCACAAAAATACATAGGGGCGAACGAGTGGAACAAATTGGGTTCCTGAGCAAACTCACCTTGCTAGCACATGCCAGAGCATTTACTCTGTGCCTGACCTTTCCAGTACTGGATATTCTTCGTCTTGTTGTGGACAAAGGCCTGATCCTGGCTGTAAGATCCTTCCTAGAGTGCTTTACTGTCACTGGGTGTTTAGGACAGGTGGGATTTGCAGCACCCCAGAGTGAGGGGCACTGTGCAGAAAGTGATGTGGTGGCATGGAGCCGTGACACTGCATGCTGCTTTCTTCTGCTCAGCGCTGATCTTGTAGAGGTGGGACAGTGCAGCCTCCCCACATGTGGCCTTCCACCGCAGCTTACACCAGCCTAGGGCAGGGCTGTTGTTCTCCCACTGTCCCTCCATGGCCCTTCCCTCGTGCTGGCATTGGTGCCAGTATTGCAGCTCTGAGAGTCACTTCAGAGAGCTAATTCTGCTAAACTAACCTTACTGAAAAAGGTGACTAGTTTCAGATAGATCCCCCCCTTTCTCCTTGTCAGGATGCAGTTACTCAAGCCATCAGCCAGTTTAAGCCACCGAACAGGCAATTGGAGGTCTGGGCTGGAGGTGTGCGACTGTGGCAACTTCAGTTAAAATGAGGTTAAGCTGCCATGAAACGGTACTCTGGCTCTCTTTTCCTTTCCCACCCTGAGTTGCTTTTGTCAATTTAGAGTATGTTTTTCTCAAGGCAGGGAGTGTTTCCCATTATGTGTTTGTGCCTTGCCTCGCAAGTTGGAACCCTGATCTGAGGTGGAAACTTGAGGCCCTACCATAGTACAAATAATAAATGTAACACAGTGAAGAACAGATGCATTCACATATGGTGTATTATAATTCAGACAAATAAAAATTCGTATGTTGTATGTTAAAATCATTCTATATGTGCCACAATTAGCATAAAAACTGAAAACAAAACCAAAACCGTGAAGAGCCAAGGCATTGCAATCTCCTCTGCACCCAGTCCTCATTGCCAAGTAAATCATTGTGCAAGTAACTTTAGTCTTGTCCTGGTTGTGCTGTCTTTTTTTTTTTTCCCCTAACATTAATTTCAGAATTCCTTTCCAGCCTAAGCAGGCATCTCCCTAGCCAGCCCCTCAACTGCACACACACACACCTATGGGGCTGTACACAAAAAGTCTACAACTTCTTCATTTTGCATAACTCCCAAAGAGCACACCATTTTTTCTCATTTTGAGAATGTGGTCCCTAATGACAACATTATCCTAGTTTAGGTTTCATTCCCACTGGACTGAGAGTAGGGATCATTGTGACAGAGGGTATTTTTTTCTTGTGCTGTGCTGGAGTTGGTATTAATAGCAGCAACAGCTATTTGCAAAGAGAAAAGTAATTTGTGGCAATCTCTGGAATAAATTATATAAATACTATTAAATAAATAAATAAATAAATAAATATTATTTAAATCTTTTGGAAGAGGAATCTGCAAATACAAGAAAGAATGAATGAATTTTTAGAGAATTATAGCCACATGGTAATTCTAAGCAGAATTATGCAAGATAGGTCAGGATCTCATAGGCTGACAGAGGTGGAAGCATGTCTTTAGTAATATAATAATAAGCATATTAAAATGTCTTTAATTTTTTTTTTAAAATCACACTAATTCATACTTTACTATGTCAATTTTTAGAAAATTCATTCTGTGTATAACAAGGAAATGCTGGAAAGTTTCAAAGGTTGCTTCATATGCTTCAAAAATAATTAAATGGTTTAATTCCAGTTTTAAGCACCAAATTCACATTAGGCTATAAAGTCGTGAGCTTTACCTCAATGATAATTAACATTCATAAATATAGGCTTAGCAAGGCTGCCTTTCAAAAGGATGATGCATTTCAGGAATACAAATTTACATTACAAACTGGATATACCAAACTCGGTATTTCTGGCTTCTTGGTACTAAGATCTACCAATTTGCATTCTTGCACTAAGAAAAAAAGCAGTTTAGACAACTGCCAGAAGTACAACACGAGGAAGCATAAATCAAGGCGTTAGTCCCCTATGCCAAGCATTCATTAGTAACTAACATTAAATTGAAGTGAACCTTTTTACAAGCAAGAAAAATGGGCAATCCTGGAAATTGTTTTACTAGCAGCTCTTTATTCCACTTCTCCTTTCCTTGGCAACTAGAGGAAATACAGTCTAAGCAACACAATTGGCACCAAAGATCTTGTATAGTTTCCACTTTATTAAATGGATTTGAAAAATATGTAGAAAATAGTATACATTGATAAGATACATAGTGCCAACCAAAAGTCATCACTCCCCATCAGCTTTTTCCCAGAAGCAGTACACTTATTTAATAAGTATTTGTGCTTCTTTAGAAACAAAAATTAACATTCCTACATCAGTCTCAGCTATCTGCTTGAGAAATCCGTTCTAGCGCTTACATGCCAAACACTGATCATGCAGAAGATCACAAGTGGTTCTTGGACTTACGTGTTGGTGCTAGCAACTTGACAGTAAGATAGAGCTGAAAACCATCTAGTATTTCTTCATTCAAACTAAACTGATTCTTGCCAATACAGTGGAAATCTGTGGGATTAAGTAGTTAAAGAATAGGGCCAGACTCTGTTCTAGCCAGTGTATGATTTCAAAAGTTTATTTAGGTTAATGGAGTAGTGCCAGTTTACAACAGCTAAGGATCTGATCCCTGTATTCTTTTTCTTTTTAAAACAGTCAGAATTAACCAAGATAAACTCTTCAGTCCTAAATTACTGGTCGCCTGAGGAAATACTTTGTATTTGATGTATTATTAGAATTGCTGATCATCCTATATAATATAAGCATGTCCTGCATCCTATGTGAAAAAACATGTAGCCTGCAGCTTTCTGATACTTTTTCAATGACTGCTCACTTTTCCAGTAAAGCAGTTAGCATGCACTGTTGGAAGTGCTAGCATGCTGTGATAGTTTATTTTTTCCTGGATTCTACCATGTAAAACCTGGTGGCTTTACCTGGGCAAAAGACTGCAGGTTCACCAAAGCCTGCAGTCTATCTGAGCCTTAGCTCTGCTTAGCGTGGGGAACAGCCTGGTCAGCACCTTGGGCCTCTGTGGTCTCCACCAGCACCGTGTCAGTACAAATGGCAGTGAATAGCTCACTGCAGGTCAGCAGAAATCAACCTTGCTTCAGAGGCATTCCTTGTGGAAAGCAGACTCAACTGGGCCTGCCCAATGTCGCCTTCTCCCTGTCTCTCCACGGTGAATAGTGGGATGGATTAGTGAGAGGCCAAGGTGGAAAAAAGCATGTCATACCCTGCTCTGCAAATCACTGACCCAGCTACTCCTCCCATATCATTGAACAGGGAAAGACAATTGATGTAGGCTAAGGGGAACATCTAAACAGTTGCACCTCTGGGACGTGGCTCCTGACGTAGGTCCCTCCTGTCCTCTCCAGCAACACATATTCAATAGCATGGTGGTTGCTAGTGGTACTCTCTTATGCTACTTAGTTCCTCCAGAAACATACATCAGCTCTTACTCACCTCTCTGCACAACTCTTTTCTTCATGTCTCTCTGCACTGCTGTTTGGACATCCTTACTCTTGCAGTGAAGACTATCGCCACCCACTTGTCACTTCTCTGACTTCTTCACAGCTGTCTTTCTGCAGTGAGAAGAACGTGGTGTATTTTGGGCTCCAGCTCCTGTAGAGCTGGGTTCATATTTCTTAAATTCAATTTATCTAATAATCTTAACTTGCCCATTCTAATCCTGAAGCCCTTTTTTGTTGATTCATCATTAATGACCATGAAAAAAAAACAGCAACAAAACTTTTTCCATCCTTTTTCTTCCATTTGCACATAGTCAACATTGTTGCTCAGTGCTTGGAATCTGGTTTCTTTGGTGATCTTCTAGTAAGTTACTGCATGTACACGCCACAACCCTCCAAAGGCATCTCAGTCACATGCAGACCTGCTCCAGCTCTGCTTAACTGGTGGGGTCTCATGGGACTGCAGTGGATGAGTTCACAGCTAAAGAGTCAACAGTGCAGTGATAGACAGAAGGTGCCGTGGTGTGGTGAGCGCTTCTTTCCTGAGGCTGCTTGGGTGGCAGCAGCTGGATGGGCACCAAGCAGCTCCGCTGACCATGGGGTTGCACTTCGGTTTACATCTGTCTCTGTGTGTGTGTGTATGGGAAGGAGTTGTCTGGAAAAAAAACAGCTGATAACCATGGTTATGTGCTCATACACAGATTGATCTGCAGGAGAAGAGAGAGACCAGCTTGTTCACTAGTAGTGATAAAAAAGTTTTGCGATTCTGATTTCGACATTTTTGCTGAAGGTAGCTCACTGCCTCTTGAGCAGTTCATGGAGTAGCTGAACTATTTCTTTTTCTAGGAGAGCACTTTGAGAAAAGCCTTTCTGTGAATTTTTATGGTATTTTTCTACTTGCTGTGGTATTCACAGATGTTAAGGGAGGTGGGAGTGAACAGGCCCTCTAAATGCATAATCACTGCATGCAGTTACATTAATGAATGTCACCATTGATAAGTACTGTGTGCTATATAACCAAGAAAGCATTGCCCAAACAGAGCATTTTTATATGACGCATCAGAGCTATAAGGAGATGTTCAGGTGCCAAGAGTATGTCCTCCACCCCATACTGCAGCCAGTGCTTTCCCAACTCCAAAACTCCTTCTGGCCACCACTGCTGCCTGCAGGTCCTCAGCTTGGGTTGCAACCGCAGCGATAAGAGCTGGTACTGGTCTATTGTGTTTTCCTTGGTTCAAAGTGCCTCTTTCACTCTGCTGTGCCTCTCCTGTCCATGGAAGCCTTGCACTCTTCTGTAAACTGAGTCTTTCCTCTCTTGGGAACGAGTCCTTGGCCTTGTGTTGTTCTGACTTGAACAAGTTCTTTCTGCATGTGCTTATTGTGTGACAGAAGACATCTGAAGTATCTTCCAAAGATGAACAATCAGCCTCTTCCACTGCAGTCAAGGGGAGATTTGCCAACAGCTGCACAAAAGTTGGGCTCAAGCCCTCATCTGAAAGACAGATGAATAAAAAACAGACATTGCTTCTGAAAATAGATAATTTTTAATTCCCACATCTCTCTCTTTGTGGTTTAAAATAAATCTTTCTGCATTAAGACTACAGTTTTCAAACCAACAAAATTATAAAACCAAATGTTCTTTCTGAGTGTTGTTGCAATTACATTTCCATGAGTGTACATGCTTTTGATGTGTGAATTTTCCCATTAGATTTGGATTACTTTGGTTTGGACACCATCGATGAGGCATACCCTGTACAGTGGCAGTGGGATTAGACCTCTCATTTTCACATCTGAGGGACCAAAGGAAATGAGTCAGCAAATTGGCAAGGTCCTGTCTGATTGCAAAACTGCTAAGCATTATCAGTCCTTGGGACACTTATCCCCATGACTTGCAGCTCCAGATCAGTCTGCTAAACGTTTGTGGTTTCAGGGTCGTGAATAAGCAGGTAACTTTTATTATGTATGCTACTCCAGCACAGGGCTTTGGCCCTTATATACATTTTAAGGATTGACTGTTAGTCGTCATTAAGAGTATTTATTACTCCTGTGATCAAATCTGCTGCTACCCAGTAGCATTAAATTTATGTAGCAGTTTTTGAGTATTAACAGACACCACAAAGATTGTCCTGGCCACAAATAAGCTGGTGGAGGAAATCAGAAAAAGGTAACTTGGAGAAGTATTATTTGGGGTAGCTATTCAAGGAGCAAAAAAACATGTTCTTTTTAGAGTAAAACTTGACCCATTTTTACAAAGGTCTCTATGTTTGCACTGCCTGTGGCTGTACTCGATAATTCAGGAGTTTTCTTCCACTTGTGTGTTCCCTGACTTCCACCTTAGGTGTATTTTAAGCCTACTTTGTGCATTAGGAAACCCGAAACAGACTAAGATGGACTAAACATTTATTTCACTTCTTTTATTCATGCTTGTCTTTAAAATTCTTCATCAGCTATAGGCAGCCTGAACCATGTTGAAGAAATGAAATGGCAATATGGAAATATAATTTCTCAGGGACAATGTAAGCAGGAATACAAATTTAAGTCTCAGTATCAATGAGTTTTCCTAAATTTGTCCTGAAAAAGTGCGTTTCATCCAGATAAAATGCACCAAAAGTCATAGATTTTTGGTATTAAAACCTGTAACAAAGGAGCCCACAGTACTTTGTGGGCTATGGAATATGGCTAGGTAAGGAGGATAAGTTTGCTCTAAAGAAGTCACAGCAATTGCCCCTATATTTTTGTTCAACCACTCTCCAGTTTTTAAGGTCCAGTTCCTCCCATTATATTATGGCTAGATGAGGTTGAAAATATATCCCAATGGGATTTTTCTATTGATTTGAGTTGGAACAGGATTTCATCCCAG
>NW_009735879.1:0-28174 GCF_000703405.1 Apaloderma vittatum | reverse complement strand
ATGCCCCCAGCCTGGCAACTAATAATGACCAGACAGCCAGTACATCTGGAGCTTTCACCCACCCTGGCCCTGAGAGAGTTAAAAATTTGTATACAAAGAAACAAAAAGAGCTGCTTGAAATTTGATTTCCAATGCAAGTCATCATTTACCATATGGTAAGGTATTTATCCCAACTACATGTTGCACAGTAAATCACAGGGGTATGCAGGGGGCGGTGGGGGGAAGGAAGGGGGTTGTTGTTTTGATGTTAAAGTTCTATGCAGCAAACTGTCTCTGTAAATTGCTGTCATCGCAATGGCTGTGAACCAGGCTGCTGTGTAAGTCTGATTGGAATAAGCCGCTAGAAGCACTGCCCTTTTTCCTCCCCCTCCCCACACCCTTGCTGAGCGGATGGCAAATCTGACCGTCCTTCAAAGCCGTGCTGGGTGCCGGGACCTTTCAAGCACAGCACCTCCTTGCCTGATTTGCAAGCAGACAAGACCTGTCAAACTGAACATAGCAAAGAAGGACAGGCCGCTAATTCTAGCATTTTCAACTTTGTTACTACTTTCAGTGGTGAAAAGCAAGTTCTCCTTGCAACAGTTAGGAAACTCAAGTTGCCAGAAAGGCAAATAGCCAATATACACCCACTGACCACCTCTATGGGGCTTTGTGTTGTTGTTTGTCATTTGTTTCTGTGGCTGGTACTAATTTTCAGTTTGTCATCCTTTGACTCACAGAAATTCTTCCTCTTCAAAAAGGATGTATCTCCCTGCAGACCATGGAAAAAATGTGGCATGCAATTCAATCTTTTCCTGATAGCACCGGAGACGAGGAGAGGGCAAGTTAGAACACCATGATGAGGAAGTTCTGTCATTTCCAGAAGGAAGCATGATTCACTGTGTAAAGCATTTTTGGGAGCCTGAATCAGAGCTGTCGAGGAAGTCAGTTCTTGGACAGTTTAATGTTTAGTTTTAACTATGACTTTACCAGTGAAATTTGTGCCTCTCCCCGCAGCCAGTTGGTACAGCAAGATCAGATTACGTGCCACTGAGGACCAGGCAAGAAGACTTGCCGAGGAAGTGGCTTTCAGACGTTTAAGATAAAATGAGAAGTGCCCCAGAAAATCTGTCCTTAAATATCACTGCAAAGCAGAGCTCTCGTAAAGCAGATTTAAGGGAGAAATATTTTCTCACACTTCTCCCGAGCACAGTGCAGGCGGTGGGAGGGACCTGCAGGGTGGCCATAAGGAGTCTGCAAGGGGAGGGCCATGCAGCGAGCTGCAGCCGGGCTCCTTCCCAAAAGGACTGGAATTAGCACACTAGCAGAGAGACGGCTTCATTAGTCATGGCACAGACCTGCTAAGTAAAGCTATCCACAAAAAGAATGAGTTATGTGTTAGCTGCCAACAGGCTGCAGGATAAATTCAAGTTGTTGGATTTAATCATCTATTGTACCTTAAAAGGATCATGATCTCGTTAATGTACTGACCCCCCCTCTGCCTCCTGCACGCACCTCCCTCACACACACGTGCCATGTTGCAGGAAATAAGATTAGTCTGAAGTGTCTTCCCCTGCTCTTTTACCTCCCCACCTTCCTTTCACCCGACAGGAAAGACAAAGGCTTATTAGCAAAGCGCTATGCATCTGGGAAGGGTCCTCAGTTCAGGAGCTCAGCATGTTCTTGGTCTACCACAGGGCTGAAGAGCTGTCCGTTTTGGAGCAGGTGGCTAAATATGCTTTTTGTCCCTAGTCATAGCTTAATAAAGTGAAGGGAGAGAAGAAAAATATCTATGTTGTTATATGTAATGATTAGCAGACTGTTGAGATGTTTGTGTCTGCAGGGGCCCATGTGTGTTACTGGGGTCAAGCAAGAGGGAAACGGCTGTTAAGACATTTATTGTACAGAAGTATACACAAGCACCTAAAGCACAGTGCTGAAGGGCAGTGTTTATGGCCTGTACCTTTAAATAAATAGAAACCATCCTTCATACTCACTCTTTGTACTTTTTTTACACAGGGATTTTCATTTCTGGCCTCATGGGTAAGGAAAGACTGAGTATCAGGAAGAGGCAGAGCTCTTATAGCATGTCAGAGGAGAATGGGATACAAGGAGCGTGCCTACGCATCCCTCAAAGACGTCACTCTATCTGGAAGCCAAAAGGTAAGGGAGTGGGTTTGCTGACTATGACACACGGTGGGAGGAGATCTGAGACACAAAGGAGTCATGGGTGTGAACCAGGAAACAAGCTCGTGCCCACCCAGCTTTTTTGTTTGCTTGAGGAGGATGTAAAATATGCTTACACCAGTTGTGCTCCAGCTCCGGCGCTAATTGTTAACAATAAAAGGTCACCAGAAAACAATTGCTGGGAACCAGAATTACACAAGGGGCCTGGGTAACGCAATCGCTCCTTCGCGGGAGAATGCCATCCCGCCTGGGAGCGGGGTATGGGAGATCATCACGAGTGACTTGCCAGGTCGGACGAGGAAGGGAGGTGCACGCTTGTGTCAGTCAAACCTCCCCCTGCCAGCTCCCTGCTCCAAGTGGAGATGCATGCATAAGGCAGTCTCTTTCAAGTTTATTCAGTTCTTATTTTAGGGAGTTGAAATGTACGGTGGAGTGCTCTTCTTTTGCCTGTTATCCTGGGAGGAAAATATTGGCTTTGACTTCCTGCGGCAGAGCTGGGGCTTTGAGGGGGAGTGCTGGTAGGTTTGCATGGCAGGAGTGAGGATTGCTGTCTCGGGGAGGGTGGGGGTATTGGGGTGAGCTGGAAGGCTGCTAGCATAGCTCAGGGGAAAAGAGGGAGGTACCTCTCAAAGTATCTTACTCCCTCCCAAAATATGTCCATGCTTCATGGATGTGAGTACTGCTTAGGAAGAAATTTCTAAGCTAGCATTAAATTTCTCTGTGTGAGCATCATTCAGGGCGGAAAAATCCTGCCAGCATGTTGGGTAAGTACTCTGGCAGCTCATCTCATGTGCTCTGTGCTCTTAAGGCTCTCTGGTCTATTTGCATATGTCCGCTTGTGTGGTCAACACACCATGGACTGCTCTCTGGCCACCTTGCTACTTTAACCTTCGGGACAGGGCCAGATTAAGGGATGTCTGAACCAATAAGAGATGTTTTTAGGCCATGTCCATGCTGAGGAACAACCTGACCATCAGGCAGAGGCTAAACCCAGCAGTCAGTAGCGGGTACAGCTACAAAAATGCTAAACGCACGTGGAGGTGGAGGCACTCTGGAGCACCCTGTGACTGAGAAGCCTCAGATCCCGCCTGTCCTGCCTCCACTCCAGGTCCACTCAAGTGCAACTATTCCTAGATGATCCAAAGACAGTTATTTACCTTTTCCTGTATTTTTGCCCTCTGAGAAGCTGTATGTCTATCTAGCCCATCTAGCCCATCCACAACTGAATTCTCTAGCTGCATCCTTCCATCCAGAACAGCAAAACTTTCTGTGCTGCCCCCACAAACATTCCTCCCAGCCAAAACAAACACTCTCCAAGCCCTTCATATTCAGCTCCTGCAACCAGATTTTATAGCCAGGGAGAAAGAACATGGATCTCAGTCGATTGAGCATGGTGCTGATAACACCAGGGTTCGATCCCCGTTTGGTCCCCATGTGTGGCCTGATCTAGTTGAGAGGAGTCCCTGCCCATGACAGGGAGGTTGGATTAAATGATCTCTAAGGTCCCTTCCAGCCTAGGCCATTCTATGATTCTATGATTCTATGATTCTATGATCATGAGACAGATATATGTGAAAAGCAGTCATTAAGGCATAGTGCACAACTCTTTTCCCTTCTTCTGGTGACCACATGTGCCTGATCCCTTCTGAGCAATTTTGAAGCTGTTCCTTTTGGTGAGGGCACTCCAGTCTGCTAAAAAAATCCACTGTCAAAAAAGAGTTTTCCAAAACCTCTATCATGTCTAGAGACAGTGGTAAGGATGCAATGCTTTGCAAAGCAAAGAACAGATGAACAAGTGGTTGCTCTGTAGATATTCAATACAGATAAGCTTCTCAAGAAAGCCACAGGATTAGCATGCAGTATAGCAAGATGGGGGTAATAAGCTCTCCAGCAGCTGAAGGACACTGAAAGAGAGTTTAGATGATTTATATGAGGAGAATTTTCTGAATTCTCAGTCCTTCCCACATTCACTTCCCTCACTTGAAGTATTTTGCTCTCTGCAGACAAGGAGAGCTCGAGGAGTGCCAAGGCCCATCATCTTGCCCTGTTTGTGTGGCTGTGAGTTCTGGGAGCAAAAAGGGGAAGGAAGATTAATTTGGGGCCATCATTATAAAATGTGGAGGCAAGAGGCCTATAGTTCCCTTTGAAGGGGTGCCACGTATGTGCTAGAAGCTGCTGGAGCATGTCTGGGGTCATGCAGGTGCTCTATGCAGGTCATACAGTCTGGGGCCTATGGTGTGCCCAGTACCACTGCTGGAAAAGAAATTCTAGAGCCAGAATACTTTGGCTTTCTATGCATCTGATCTCAAGGGGTTCAGTTTGGTCACAGCAGATAAGAAAGACGTGGATAATCTGGGGAGGGTGCAGAGCACTGCAGCAATCACCACAGCTACAACAAACATTATTACCTCTGGGTAATGGAGAGACTTGTCCAGAAAACTGGATAAACTGTATTTACTTGCTGTAAAGAAAAGGAGATTGGAGAGGATACTGGGAATGTCTTTAAATATCTAAAAGGTTACTGCAAATAGCAGACTACATCTGTGTTAGCCTGTGGAGAGCTGGAGAGGTAGGGAGAGGCTTAAGCTGGAATACGGGAGATTCTTATTAGGCATCAAAGAAAAAACCCAACCTTTGTAATAGTGAGATTATGAAGCCTTGTAATGGATTGCCTGGAAAAATTCTGGAGTTTCCAGCACTGGATACCTTTAAGAGTAGGTAAACAGCAGCCAGGACGGACAAGGACATAGCTGATGCTACCAGAGATAACCTTCTGAGTTCCTTCCAGGTAGTACGCAAATACTACAGTAAAGAAGAGGAAAAAACTATTTACCAAGTTGTCCCTCATTCATTCCCATTTCCGTCTGTATCACTTTTCATTCCAACTGCATTAAAATGTGCAAAATCCCTCCTCTCTTAACATATGACTGCATAGTAAAACTCATGAGTTAGGAAAGAGTGAGTCGTGTGAAAACAGGGATATGAAACATTTGTACTTTTATTATGGTGACCAAATCCTCCTTTTTCATAGAACAAGTCTGATTCTGTTCATTTGCTCTTAGTAAGCAGAATTAATGGTTAGTTTTCTGTAAAATAGAGCTTCCATTACTGAAAAAAAATCATTTTACAGAACTCAGTGTTCAGCCTATAAAGTTTAAAAGCTGGATGAGGAGTTTTACATTTTGGTGAACTATAAGGATGAGTCTTAACACCCAGATTTCTGAATTAATGAAGATGCTCAAATGTCTTTGACAGCAGGGTAGTGAAACTGAAGCAAAAATGCTGCTGAACAAAAGATTAAATATTGAATGAAATGCTCTAGCATTTGTTTGAAGTGCTGCCTCCTCATACAGAGATAGGAACAAGAAGTGAGTCCTGCCACCATGTCATATCAATGGGGGTGCTGGTGAATGGATACACGTAGCAAAACAGGCCCTAAATAGGCCAGTTAAAGTAGTGTAGTGTTTGGGACTTTCAGTATGTACTTTCAATGAGAAGATCTTTATGATAGTAAGTGTAGATAGTTATTGTTATTCTTAAGGTTGAATTCCGGCTTTTGTCCTAAATCCTACCTCCTCTCCGCTACATTTTTAGCTGCTCAAAACTTTTGGAAGCAATTCCTTTTGTCATTACAATTGTCACGTTTGCTGTTATCACTCTGTGGTAAAAGAATCCCTGTTACATTGAATAACCTTTTGCTTGAGCACCTTCTCTGTGAGAAGAGGCCGAGGGAGTTGGGGTTGTTCAGCAGAAGAGAAGGCTCCAGGGAGACCTTATAGCAGCCTTCCAGTACATGAAGGCGACCTACAGGAAAGCTGGGGAGGGACTATTTATCAGGACGTGTTGTGATAGGACAAGACGTAACGATTTCAAACTGAAAGAGGGTAGATTTATGTTAGATATTAGTAAGAAATTATTTTCTGTGAGGGCGGTGAGGCACTGTAGCAAGTTGTCCAGAGAAATTGTGGATGCCCCCTCCCTGGAAGTGTCCAAGGCCAGGCTGGATGGGACTTTGAGCAACCTGGTCTAGTGGGAGGTGTCCCTGCACATGGCAGAGGAGTTGGAATTGGATGATCTTCAACGTCCCTTCCAACCTAAACTACTCTACGATTCTATGATTAGCTGTAATTTCAAATACAGAGCTAGCATAGCTCAGAACCAACAAACTAGACACCCCAGAGGGATCTGAAAGAGACCTGTGATATAAAACCAGGCCTCAGATGACAACTGGACCTGTGAGGGTCTACTACTCACCCACATCACTTTTTATGGACTCATGGTTCACAGCTGCAACAGAGATCTTAGTGAGTAATCTGAAAGAGGAAGAAAAAGACTCCAAGGTTCAAAATGTTAAAAGCATTAATATCCTGGAAAGTGCTAACGTGGATTTGAAAACTCACACTTTCTTGTCTCAAGAGTGCATGTGTGCACTCTGGCGATCCCTAGGATTGGTCCAAAGAAATGATGCCCCATTCTGATCGTGTTCATAGATCAGTTTCAGATACCTTCATGTCAGGGGAATAAGGAGCCAAATTATTTGAAGCATGGTGATTAAACATGGCTTGAGATCCTTATGAGGAAATGTACACCTGTTCAGATTTGTTTCTTCAGTTCTTTTTTACCTACTATGAGTAGGTATGGTCACCAAAAGCAGCTGTAGCCTTCAAGCATTGTGACTAAAGAAAAGCCTTTTCAGTACCTGACGAGCCAGAATTTTAGCAAAAAGCAGGCGTCTCATACACAGCAGAGGCCCCAGCGAAATCCTTACAGCCAGATCTAAACTGAACCAGGCCCCATTGAGGAAAAACTCATTCCTAGAATACAAAGTTTTCTGATATCATACATAGCCTGAAATGTACTTTCTACAGAATGGGATTTCAGGACCCTGAAGAAAAATATATTGCTAGATTGGTAGCAACCATGGTCTGCATTGTAAGCAGTTACCGCAAGATTAATGTCTTTACTAGGAAGAGGATGCAGGGATTGCAATATTTTTCTGACATGTAAATGTGTATAGACATATATATCTCAGTGTTACCTGTAAGTGGAAAGCGGCGTAACAAAATTACCTTCCTCAGGGTGTAGCTTGGCAAGTGTACTGCCTTCCCATCCAATGCACAAATTTTCATCATCAGACAAGAACTTTCTCTAGCTGGAAAGCAGTAACTTGTAATGCAAAGCGTGCCAACGTATGTCAGCAGTATTACTTCCCTGGCACTGCTCCTCCCTGTTAATTGTAGAGTAGAAAACATTCTTCTTCAGGCTTTTCCTCTAACTACCCCAGTGCGAAAGCCAGAAACCGTGGACATTTGTGTGGAGGGAATTTGGCAGCTGAAATGTGTGGAAGCCTGGCTCTGCCATGAGCATTTCCAAGAGCAGCATCTGGCCCCCTGGTTAACTTCCTGACTGATCTCCTGCCTCAGACAGGACGCCACCATGATAAGTGCACCGAACATAAGGGGGAGGGCTGGGCAGAGGCTTGGACATTTCTTACAGTTTTAAAAATAGCAGAGCATATCCAAAGCACTTTGGCAGAAATCACGGAACTTCAAAACTCAAATGGAAAGTGCCTCCTCCTGATGATTGTCTTGCAGATTAGTCCTTGGGGTTTTCTGCCTATCCTGGCAGCAAAGCCACAGCTGCAACCTCACTTACACAAATGGGTGAATTCAGAGCTCAAACAGGAGTGCATTTCTGGGGCATAGTGAACAGCTTCTTGGCTCAATTTACAGGGGCATCTGTGTCAAAACCATTGTGATGTTTGCAGAAGTCCATCAGCGTTCTGATTGCATTGGAGGAGATAGCAGGTTTCTATGTGGCATTTTCCTTGTTTCCTCCATTAGAAGAAACCTTATATCTGCTTTCCAAAATAAAAGGAAAAGAAAAGGTCCTGTTTATGTTACCACTCAGCTGCGCATATTTATGGATACACATGTGGGGAGTGTGTGCACATATATGCATGTAGGAGAGACTTTCCTTCAGTGGCAAATAGGACTTTAGTCTGTGCTGACTCATAGGCTACAGATGGCTGCGAAGTTATTAGGTTCTTCCTTCACCCAAACAAACTCAGCTTCTTGACTGTTGACTCATTCATTGGCAGGTAAAACATAGTTTAATATTGCTACCTGTCCATCGACCTACCTAGGGATAACTCTGTGTTCAAAAAGAAGCCAAAACACTAAAGCAAAGGGTCTAGAGCAGGTGGTAGGATGTTATTCCAGTAGCCCATTCCTGCACAGGGCTTGTATGTCCCAATCCATGCCTGACTTTCACCACCACAGCATATGAGCATTCAGGCGTGAAAATGTGACAAAGCTTCTGTGATGTCTCTCGGACCAGAATCAATCACTTCTGCACACTAAAATCCTATACATACACAGGTGAAAACATGAACGTGCTTGCAAATGGTATAATCACGCAGTACACCCTTTGTGCAAAAATCATCCACTTCTTTGTTGATTCACCATTTCTCTTTTCATCATAGGGAGGACTAGCATTTTCTGAATAATAAATACAAAGTATTTTGCAAGTGGGAAATAAATGGCATAAGATAAAAAACTCCTGGTTGAACGACGGATTTCTGTTGTCCTTCTGCTGCTGCTTGTTTCTATTACCATTTTTACCCTGTCATTATTGTCTAAAGGAGAGGAGAACAGAAGAATAACCAAATGCTGTCATCAAAGATGTACGTTACATCCTGAGACTCCTCAGCACAACTACAAATGAAGTTGATTTCCTGCCATGACAAGGTAGCAAGGAGGTGTGCCAGAGCAGGAAAATGATCTTTTTACAGAGACAACCTTGTCAAAGACAACTTTATTACCAGACACATACACAGGGAATTAAAAAACTTTTCAAAATATAGTCAGCTGTAAGGCAGAAGGATGAAGCCAGGACTTAAAAGCATTCATGCAAAATGTGGCAAATAGATCCTGAATTGTGATCATGTCTGGAGCGCTGGCAGGTGACTAATTCATCTGCAGCACGGAAAGAAGGCTTTTTAACACTGTCCATACATAAGACATACCACTGCTTACAGGAAACGCTGGCATACTTCAGTCTCTTGGCAATTCTCATCAGGCCAGGAAGGCATGTTAGTCATGCTCCTATTAACAAAGATTTTGGTACTTCTGCTTTGCAGCAAGAAATGAAGCCTTTGTGTCTCAGAGAGACACTCCTCCTTATAGATGTCGTGCAAAGACTGAGACTGTAATATCTTAAATTTTGTTCCAGGTTTGTCTGATAAGTGGGCGGCAATAGTTAGGGGCCAATTTGTGCTTTTCCATCATGCTGTCTAGACATATTTGCAAGCACTGCTTTGCCTTAAAGAGGAAAACGTATATCATATATTACACAATAATGGGTTATTTTTACTTGTAATGCATTAAGAGACTGTTTTCAGTCAGAAACCATTTGATATGAGGGTATGTTCTGGACAATAAATGGAAAAAGTGGAGCATATCCTTTTTTTTCTTTTTTCACACTAAAGACAATACCCGTACTTTCCATATAGACAGGAAATGGCTTAGGTTTATATATAGAAATACAGTATATTTTATATGCCTACAGACTGTATTGATTTATTTAAAAACTGTCACCGTATAATCAATTGAAGCTGCAAAACTATTACACACCTATCTAAGTACTTAAAGTACAGCCCAGAAAAGACAAATCTGGAAACTTTAAAAGAGATTTCTTCCCATCAGACTCTGAAGATGTGACATAAATGCTTGCTGCAAGGGTCATGTGCCGTTCAGCCATCGCTTAGAGCCACCAAATCTACTTTGTTCAGCATCTGCGTCTCATAACATACTGTCCCACTTGGCTCTCACAATATCTTCACAAAGGTGTATCGTCACACCACTCCTAATAGGGTACCAGTTCTTTGTTCTTACTGGTTCTTCAACCAGCAGGGCTGGGTCTGGGGCCTGGTTTGTCTTAGCGCCATTGAGATCCCCAGTCTCATACATCTCTGGCTACCTGGCACCTCTTTTGGCTAGGGCTGTTCACTATTTTCTGTCCTGGGATCTGGAGAAGTTGCCCTGCATTTCTTAGGAGTGGGGCAACACCGCATCAGAGCAGTCGTCTGCAGGATGGCAAATTGTGTGTGGCCACCCTTTCCCCAGTGAAGCGACACATAAAATCACTTTCATGGGAACGTGACAGTTCCCACACAGCAGCTCAGTTTGGTTTGGTTTGGTATTTTTCTGTCTTTCTCTCCCTGCACCTGCGTTTCCTGAGGACATGGACGTTGGCACAGTGGTGAGCTGCTCCCAGCTCGCTGGAGTCCAGGCCACATAAGCAGTTAAAGAACCTCTGCTTTACCAGTACTCTTCTGCAGTCTAAGCAGAGCTAAGTCACTTTTTTTTTTTCTCTAGGTTCTTGCAGAAGACATTTGGTTCATTTTAAGATGTTTTGCCAATAAGCTATGACACTGGAGGTTAGGAAGGCTAGGAATTACGTGTTTAAAACTACATTCATTTCAAACTAGGTGAATTACTGCTCACCAGACTATGATCCACAGTCAGGCATTATGGTCAGATTATTTAATACATTAGCAAAAGTGAATTTGATGGGCACAGTCACCAGCTGGACTGTGATCTGATAAGGCTGTTTCAGAGAAGGCACAGTAATAGACCAGAACAAATATATTTGTTTCTTTCAGGCACTGTAAACAGATCTGTGTTTACTTTATTCCAAAGGGCTACCAACATGTAATCATTTACTTGACTTAATATATGTTGGATTTTATTTGTTTGCTTGTTTGTACATATGTTAAAATCCTTAATGGGGTTCTTCAGTCTTGTGTTTCATTTCATGCAGTTAACAAACTTCTCCAGCGATTCTTTTTACATTTCTCAAGCCCTGCGTGGCCTTCTTGCTCTTTTTAATACATTTTCTTTTCCCAGCTGTTTTTTAAAGAAGAAAGTACAGTGAGAGTAATAAGCTACTTCCAGTTGCAACCATTAATGGCCAGGATAGGCAAAGATTCACAAATCCTGTTACAGACAAAAAATAAATCTCTCTCTATCATGGAGCTGCGGCATAAGGACTAAAGTACTCTCTAAACCATAAAAGTTGAACTTGGGGTGAGGAGAACTCCAGCCGTCACCTTGCATATTTCATTTGTTACAGGCCATCTGTGTGCATCATCAGGGATCTCAGGAAAATATTACTCAGCTGTCTTTTATCTCTGTCTAGTCTAGCTGGAGCGTGGGTAGCAGAACACAAAGAAACAGGTTCCTAGCTTCAGTCTGATGATAAAAGATGTCGGTAACCTAATAGAAGTAAATGTTTTGTATTGATTAATAATACAGGGCTATAACCCACTGAATCTGCTGTGCATGGAGCATAGTTTAGAAAACAAATAATGAGTTTCTTCCTTTCTAATAAGCTCGTTATTACTTGTTGAAGTGGAATGTGAGAGTAGAAAGTAAAGCTCGGGTATCAAAAAGAAGTGGTGATGCTGGGTTGAGGGGGGTCACTTGTGAAAACAGTGGAAATCAAATCAATTAGGCCTGTCAGCTGGAAAACATCATGGGGAATTAACACTTGTTTGTCTGGATTCCTGACAAAAGCCTGAACAAAAGTGCACAAAAAATGTATTCAGACAACAAAGAAAGTGCTGCGTGAAAACTGTGGTTTAGCTAAAACAAAAAACGGTGTTATTTATATCCACTGACAAATGAAATAAGTAAGTAGGATAAAACTTTAAACCCAGCAATATTCTTTTAACCTTCAGAAGCAAATGCATCTGCACAGCAACAGCAGACAGAGGTAAAGGTATAACTTCTGTAAACTTAGGGCTCGTAAAGTAGAACATGGCAGGGCGCTGCTGAAAGTGGTGAGATTTTGCCTGGTTGCCATGAAACTGAAATTACAGCTGGTGGCATAAATTGAAAAGGCATGCAAAAAATCCAGGGAATATTTGGATCATGGGGCAACAAAGGAGGGAAACCTTGGGGGCAGAGGCATTCAGGAGTCTTTGGATCTCAATCTCATTTCTGATTTATTTTGTTTTCTCTCACTTCAGGGTTGGACTATACTGAAAGGCCCTTCCCTCTACTGCAAAAGAGTCTTTATTTTTTTCATATTACACTCCAGGAGAGCAAAGATGGTGCCAGAGCAGCTACAACTACAGCTTCTGCTGGATCAGTGCCTGACTGAGGAAAGCAGGAATTCAGGACTATGGTCTCCAAAGCCTCTGACTACGCTCATTAAAACTTGGACACAAATATCAAGTGGTGAGATGCATTGGCCCTGATCTGTTCTCCTCCCCTAACTCTGGCAGACACCAGTGAGTGTACCCCCCCAGTGAGTGTCCCCCCAACCCCCTCTCCTGGAGCTGCCAGAGGGATGACCACCCCAGGAACAAGGGAGTGATGCTCTCCTGCATCAACCTGGACTACACAGATCACAGACCAGGTTACCATAGCCAGGGGTTCGAGGTTATCTGCACACAAACTCAAGCCCCAGGCTGTTAGGTAAGCTGGTTTCATGGGTGCTTTTTATCACTGGCTGATTCATGCAGGTTCTGCTGAAAGACCCCGAAAATATTGGTAGGAATAAGCAATAGAATCAAAATGTTTCAACAGCTTTCACTTATACTAGAATAGAAGGGGCTAGTGAATTGCTTCTTTATCTTCTAAAAGTGTATGTACCGTTACTGATTCCTAAATGCTGGATTTTGACATGAAGAGGCTGGGGTAGCACGTGAAGTCTTACTGGATTCCAGAATAACAAAAGCAATTGTTCTTCCCCTGTTCTTGGGTTTTATATACTGATTACACATACACATTCTTGGCACACACTACGTTTTTTTCAGTGCACAATGTTTAATGCAATTAGAAAAAAGCAACAATTTCAAATGACAGGAATAAATTAAAGGAATGGCTTGAAGGTACAATCACAAATGGCTTAGTACTTTTTATTCAGAGGGAAGTACCTCGGGAAAAACATTTCTTCTGACTGTCTAGCAGCCTTTGAATCACGCTATCCGGTGTTTCAAGTGTCATGGCCATCTCTAGCTCTAGTTTGAATTATTTTGTTTGTGTAACTGTGCATAAGCATTTTTTTCTATTTTTTACTGTATTGTGAAATGATTTTGTTATATTATGAGGGATAGTGGAAGAGAGAAGTGTTGTTTAACTTTGTTATTCCAGCCATCAAAAAATCCTAGTCACTCCCGATTTCACGTTTTATTTTCCAGTGAAGTTGGGTTATTAAGTCAGCCAACTTACACATTTCAATACAAGTAAAGTATAACAAAGTGAAGGCTAACTTGTGGCCCTTTCCAGATCAGTGGTAGGGAAGGTGTGGAAAGCTGGATCTCTCCTGCTCACCCCTGTTAACACATGCATGTTTCCTTAAGGAAGTGGTGATTACACCTTGTTGTTGGCAGCGCAAAGCTTAGTAAATCTTTACATTTTCACTATGGAAGAAGGGAATTTCCTCTTACTTCTGTGGGCAGCCAGCCAATGAAAGGTGATGGGAAATACATGACATCCTGTTCTCCCTACCTTTCATCTTTCCTGTTCACAGACACATTTTGAGCCTGACATACAGGTGTAATTAAAAACAGGTTGATGCCATGCACAGCTCAGCAGATGCATGTGAAATTAATACCTGCTGTGAATCCAAGTACATTGACTTTCGTGAAACAGCTAGGCATTTGAAAATTGTCTCTTGTAACTGCAATAATATCAAAATAAGAACAAAACAGATTATGTGGTTTTCACTACAATAGATTGGCTCAATGGCTAACACTTTTCTCAGTAGTACTCAAAGTAATATAATGCTACCTATTCATGCCACCATTTTTCAGCAAACACTAGTGCATTGGTGCATTTCACACTTTAAAAAACCCCTATTTTCCAACATTTCCTGGGCATGCTGCTCATCTAGACAGCAATGTCACATTTGCATGTTCCTGCTGGCCACTGCCATGCACCAGGGCTGGGGCTGGAAAGGCTCGAGCACTAATTGCCCTCCTTTGCCATGGTCTTTAAAAGATGTCTCTGAGGAGGATGAAGTTCTCCAGCCTACTCATTGGAGGCACACGCCTGGCACGCCTAATGCGTCTGCCATACCTTCTCTTCCCTAAGGGATCCAAATATGAGAGGGAGATGCAGGCAGGAGGTGCTTGCTTTGCAAAACTACCTTGCCCTGCCCTTCTGTGAGCGATGAGAGAACATTTGCAGGAAGGGATTCTAGGTGGAGACACACACCAGAAGTACGGAGAGCAGAGGTTGGGGCCGTAAACTTTGATGGCATCAGAGCTTTCAACTGCAGTACTTCACATACATGCCTTGCTGGCTCCTCCCTGGCAACTGGCACCAAGAAAAACACAGTTAAAAAAAGATCCATCTCTTGTCTGCCTCACCAGCAGTTCAGACAGGTTTTGTTGCTTTCAACAGCGGGGCAATGTTGGCTACTAAAATTCTCTCCACTTTAGCTTAGTGATCCCAGACCATGAGTAGGAGCAGTCATTCACCTCAGACAAGTGTAGCATCATAAATCTGTTCAGCTGCACATTTTAGCTCTGTGGTGTCAGACAGGCATAATTAGAGCTCCAGAGTCCAAGTGCCACCACACTAGTCTTACAGCAGCACAATTGCCCACGCTTTACGTGAGTCATCTGGTGGGAGAGGAGATTTTAGGCCCAACACATCTAGGCTGAAGCAATGATTTAATCAAACTGCTCCTTCTAGCTCTGACAAGTGTCTTTTTACGCTTCATGGTGTTCAGTTTGAAGTTGCCAGTTGGAATTTTTCACACCTGTGGTTTATATAAGCCCTTATTCTGCTGTAGCTCTCACATTTAGGACAATAAATGTGTCCTGCAGAGCTGTGAAGTATTAGGTGAGGGAGACATTTATGTGCAGGTGGCGAGGGTGAATGATACATGCAATGCTACATTTGCTATTACTTTCCAAATACAGGCAAGTGCTGCCCATGACCTCCCAACTGCTCTTAAATACAGTCTGGCTGAGTCCTCAGAGTATTCAGAGTGTGTGCTCTGGCCACTCATGCAAGTAAAAATTTTGTACTGTATATAAAAATTCCCAAGAATTATCACATGGGCCAATTGCGTTCATTAGGAACATTTAATGAGAGAAAAGGACTGACTTCAATTAAATGCCATCACACCTGAGATCAAAATTTACTTAACAGAGAGGAAACTGGAAAAATATTTACAGAACAAAAATTCCAAAAATAAATAAGAAGCCTCCACTGGAAAAAAAAAAAGAAAAGGCAGGGAATGCAAGCACATCAGACTGTAGGAGGACATCGCCATACTTGTAAAGTGGAATTACAAAGTAACGCCAAATCATTTCAGTAGAGACACTACAGCGGGTTTAGTAAGATTTTAATCTACAGGTAAGCAGAAAAGGAAATTTTTTTAAGCATTAGAAATTATTGGAGTTTGTTAATCATTCGTTTTCAAAAACCCTGGCTTCCTCCAGAAGTTTTAAGTTAACTAAAGGAAATGCAGCTGTATATATTTGAATTACCTTGCTTCAGACATGGTAGAGCTTCCATTGTCAGGGCCAGCAAGAGCCTAAAATTTCCAACTTCCATTCTCAGCTGTAACAATTCAAATAGATTATTCAAAAAAAAATTTAAAAAGAAGGAAAAAGAAAGGAACATATTATGTATTAACTTGTTACAGCATCTTCTTTTAAGGCATTTTATTCCAAATTGCTTACAAGTCCTTACTGCTTTCCATCAATGTCCCTCGCATCTCCCTTGCACTATCAAGATAAATGCTTTCTAGATGCACTTGGTTGGACCTTGCATTTTAACAGGCTGTAATCTCCATGGCCAGAGATACCATGAATAATTGAAATACCAGAGAATAAATAGTTTCACTAACCATGTTTTGTTTTAAATAATCAGAGCATCTGGTAGATCCACATACATCTAATTAATCTGCTGTTTGTTTGCTCCATTGCATAATTAACTATTTAATTTCATTGCCCTCTGGATTTGCTACTAATTAATTACCCCTTGCTAATTCATCAGTCAGCTGCTTGTGCCTCATCTTGCTTTTCTAGCCACCATGCTTACCTTCTGTTTTACCATTATTGGCCCCTCTGCCTTTTCTGTATCTCCCCAATTCCTCTTCCTCTTTCCTTTCTCTGCTGTCATACGCTTGCCTGCCTTAGGGGTGGTCCAGCCCACCCTCTGTCAGGGGACAACAGCCACCACCATACACAGAGGACACAGCCAGGCACCACGCTGGGGTGTTGAAGAGAACAGGGAACTTGCTGTCAGGGCAAAAGCTACCTGAAGTGCAACAATCCCCAGAGGCAGTACTGTCCTGATTACAGTCAGTTAATTTCCAGTTATTAAAGCAAACATAACTGGACTGGGGGGACATGACTTAAGACAAATGCAGCTTGCAGTTGTTTGAAATAGTATGGATTTCATGACTTAGGGACTTGCTGTCCCCAAGACAGAAACTACTCTCTGGTTGGTGTCTTAAGCCTACTGTCAATGTTTTGTGGCATCCTGCAGGTTGCGAAAAGTGATGCTTTATGCACAATACAACCAAAACAGTTATCTAGAAAATTAGATCCTACGGGTACACACAAAGCTCTATGGTCTTAAATAAATAAATAATGCCTAGAACACACATTTTTTTCCTCTCCACTTTGAATTGGTGTGCTCCTTGTTCAATCTGGGCTCGCTTAATTCTCCCAGAAGTGCTTAAAGCTACTTCTACTAAGCATTTTGGGTATTTTTTCCCCACAAACTGCTTTTGTGAACTTGCACTGTTTGCTGCAACCCATTCTGTTAGCGAGATTTAGGAGTGCAATGGTGATCCTGAATTCAATCTTCTAATGTTAGACTCTCATTATCTAAGTATAGCCAATGTGTTTTGTTTCTGTGAAAGCTTGTTTGGATTTCTGTCTGCTCCACTCTCTTCTGGTTTAGATTTCTCATCTGAATGCTGTCCAGAATCCGGTGCTTATGCTACCATTCACCATATCACTTTTTGTTAATTGCTCCCATATTCGGAGGAGTCACATGTACCATATTGCTGAACTGAAACTGCATTTTCAGGCAGCTTCTAGCACCTCCCCAAAGAAGCAATTAAAACTCCAAACAGTACAAGGGCAGGAAAATTGCCAGTAAGAGATTTTGGGAGTCATCAGGCATTCCTTCAAAAATGTCTTTTTTGCACATTTGACCTTTCTAAAACAGGAAATATTTTAACTGCTAAATTTTTTTCTTTCTTTCAGCGGACTGTTTCAGATGATCATTACCTGAGATGATCAGGCAATGTTCACTTTGACTGATGACACAAGAGTGGCAGTTCTGCCCTGACATTGGTTCAGTGAAGGACTGAATTAGGCTTCTCATTTCATGCACATGAAGAACACTGCTGACCTCAGCAGAACTCTGTACATCTTTGGAGATAAGTACGTAACTGCATGTTTTGATCAATCAAATGATTTTTCTTGAGATTGCTCTTACAGGTTGATATCACTCTTGCAACTAGATCATAGAGACTGAAATATAGAGCAAAGCAGGGCTCAGTTACTGCTAAAATCTAGTCCTGATTATGGACCCTGCTTTCACAAAGCATTGACAGGATGGAGCTTTTTGTTCCTACTACCACATAACGGGAACAAAATGCCTTAATTTAGTATTCTAGGTAACAACAGGTGAATGTAATAGAACTAAGGCAGATGACATTTCAGGAAACACAAAGAACTTCCTATGACAGAAGGACCATCATTAAACATAGTAAGAACGATATTTTCAAAACTAGTTCAAACTATTGGGTCATATAGGAATTCATTTGTCTTATATATGAGAGAAGCTGTGGGAATATAGTAAAAAAAAAAAAGCTTTCTGCTCTGTGCTTATGAAAGTCACAGGAACACGCCATGTCCAGTCCTGCATGTCCTCAGTGATCTGCAGAAAGTGTCTGTGAGCCCCTGAGCATCCAGGCTGAGTCCCGTTTCCCTTCACCCTCCAGAGGACCCTCCCCTGGCTATGGAGGGAGCCTACACAGATATCCATCTGCCTTAAATGTCTACTGAGAGCATCTCCATACAAAGCTTCACTCATTTTGCACCTGGACACATGGTTTTGGGAATGTGTCTTCCACTTGAAAACCTGAAGGCTGAAAAATGTTTCTGGGTCTTTGGAGGGTAAAAGAGGAGGGAAGGAGCGGAGGATGCAGCTTTTCCAGTATCAGGGTCCTTGAAATAGTCCTGCAGCAGAGTCAAGTATCTCTTTCTTTTTTCAAGAGCTCATTTTTATGTTGCGTTATATTTACCAAGCACCTTCCTACACATAGGGCTCAGGCCTGGCAGCAGCCACATCTAAGACAAATTGTTTGGTGCTAGGTAAAGAGTACTATAAAACTTCAACCACTCTTGGTACTCTAGTTTGCACCTTGGCAAAAATAGTGTATCCATTCACCCTAGAGATGGGACTGGCAATAGAAAATCTTTCCATAAAGATGAAGAAAACCTTCAGGAAAAACGGAAAAGTCTGTTTTTCAGCCAAAATATTCTACTTTTCTTTCTTGAACACTGTTGAGAGGGAGGATAGTGTGAGCACTCAACAACTGATGGGAAAGGTGAGGAGCTTCAGAGATCAGGTCATCCCGTGGTAGCAGAAACACTCTTGCTTGCTAGGCACTGGCCAGCAAGTACAGGTTGTCCCCGAAGCACTCCACCTTGGCAGGCCACTGAAATCCCCAAAGAGAAGGGCAGGAGGAGTGGCTGAGATGAAGCGAAGAAATGCAGGTGTGTGGTCACCCTGGCAAGGCCGACGTCCTCGACACTGTCCAGGGCACCACTGCCTGAGCATAGCCCCTCTACAGTGGGGAGGGTTTGTTATACCCCAGGTCTGCACATCATTCTCAGAGGACTAGAAGTAACATCTTTTGCAGAGTCAGCTCAAGTTTGCCAAATACTTGAGATATTTTCTTGTCTCTGGGGCTGGTTCACAGGTGACAGGATCAAGGGCAGCAGGAACATTCATGCACCTTGTGCTCCGAAACTGGGGCTTCATGGTTCGTGCTCCGACACCAGGGCTTCACAGTGCATCCGCCAGGAGCTGTGGCTGCCGTGGCTGATCCATTTTGCCTCTGCCTCCGCCAGCTCTGTGAAGGAAATGTCGAGGAGCAAGGAACAAGTGCAGATTTGTCTGGTTCAGTGGCTTTGAGACGGCACCTGGCAACTTAGCATGGAGACAGCCACGAGCCTTCAAAAAAAGTTGGCTCTGGACCACGGCGAGCACCGAACCCTGCCAGGCAGAGGGTCTGGGTGGTGTGGTAGCTTTCTGAATGGACCTTTCTGCTCTAAGGGGAACCTGAATGAAAACAGTTCTCTTTTAAATCGCTTAAAGATACATTTGCTGGGTGAAATAATTCCAGAGAGGGTTGTCTACAGGTCCTTTGTCCGGGGAGGCCTGTCACGCAGGCAGGGGGTGATACTGTGCATTGTTCCTCCATGGTTTTTGACAGATTTCTTCCCCATCTCTTTGCCCCAACTCTTCCCTGTCCCCTGGTCATCAGTCCCATGCCTGGCTGACTTCTCCCTGTCTCTCCTTGCCAATTCCTTCCTCTTCTCCTACTTTGTACTAGCAAATCAAAGCAGGTGAATTTCTAAACTTTTTGACATTGTGCCAGGGACCTCCCTCACCTCTGGCTGCACTCAATCCCCATCAAGTCTCTGGTGGTGGGGGGGGAGAGGAGGTGAGGAGCAGCCAAGTGAAATGCTTCAAGCTGTGAGACATTTTCTGTTATATGTTGCAGGCCAAACCTCTTGGATTTGAACCAGAACAGCCACTTTTGTGGAGGCAGATATATCTGTGGTGAGAAGGAGAGTTGTGTGGATCCCGGTCATGCTGTTTCCCCAGGAAAAAACAATAACGCGAGGGAATGCTCTTTCTGGTGCAGGCTGCACACTGTCCTGCTGGACCGGAGCAGTGGCTGGGAAAGCTGGTGTTGTCCTGTACATAGGGAGCAGCTCTGGGGTGCAAAAAGTTACTGCTGCACAAATGCCACACTGTTTCGGATTTTCCTTTTGGGAGGCATATTACTCAGAAGGAAGTAGCAAGGCAAGGCTGGTGTCATGTGGAATAGCTGAAATTCCTCAAGTTCCTTTTTGCCAGGATTTCAAGCTGTGAAAGACACATGATCTCCACTGCTCGAGCCTTTAACAGAGGATTTTCCTCAACAATGATGAATAGGTAGCTGTACAGTTTTTTTTTAAATTTTTTTTCTACATCTGCCAAAAGCCATAGTAGATTCTGAGTTAAATCAGTATTAGGGCCTGCATTTGGAAACAATAACCTCAGATGGGATTTATCAAAAGGAATATATTTCATCTTACCCTCGGGAACCGATCTGGCCTATGATGACTTTTAGACAAAAATACAGTAATTCAAATTCTGGATCCTTTTCTGCCATTCACAGTCACAGCACCCCTTGAAACCAGGGGTTGAGGTTCAATGGCCTCAAACCCCTTATTGCTGTATTTGTTCTCAGCCAGGGGCCTTTAACAAGCTGTATCTATAAATCTCTCTTGTGTATCTGTAGCAGAAGCTGCTGTCCATTTTCATGTTCATAGGTAGTGAAGTTTAAGTACTGAACAGCTTTATGCTGAAATTTGCTGATTCATCAGAAGTAGAGGAGGTGCAGAAAGGAGAAGCTTTATTCCTTGCTACATCAAGATTTGCTAATTGTCCAGCCCAGTCCGTCACAGGGCACTTGGTTAGCTGAAGAGGCATTGCCATCTTGGGAGAGAAGGTGGATGTTAATCATCTATGGAAAGGGATGTTGAAATTGCCTCTTAAATATAGAGGTCAGCAGCCTTTGGGTGGGGGGAGCGACGTAAGAAGATTTAAATTTGAAAAAACAATGTAGGAGGCACTAAAGGAACACAGTGTAAATAAAGGTTAACCTGTTTTACCAAGAAGGCCCTTCGACTTTGATCTCCTTGAAAGAAAACTATGTGTAATTTTCTTTCATTTGTCCCTCACCCATGGCTTTATGAACCTTTGCAATTCTTGTTATCTATTCCAGATTTTCTTTCAAATAAGTATCTTTAGTGAACGTAAGATCAGAATTAATTTCCAGAAAATTTCCAGATAATTAGCTAACGGAGGCATTTCATGTAGCAATCCTCATCATGTGTCTGGAGCTCCCATACAAAGAGCCAACAACTCTGCAAGTTGCTCTGCAGTATCGAAAGTCTCCACTTTCTGCTTTTCCTCTCCTTTGCAGGTGAGCTTAAGAGCTGATAGTGCAGAAACAAGAGGGGAAGATGTATTTCCTGGTGACCTTCTGCTAACCCAGAAAGACTGCAGGGCAGTGAGGAATATGCCTGTATCTACAGAAAGTTTGCCACAGATTTCACTCAGGGACAGGATTTTACCCATGGTCTGTCAAGCTCTTCTCTGGCTTGTGGACTGAGTGCTTTTGGAGCACATTTGCCCAGCAGGAATGACCAAGTCAGCAATACACTGCTGCCAGCTCAGCCATGGCTGGAAATGCAGACTGAGCTGCTTGCCAGTGTGAAAATAGGACAGGTAAAAGCAAAAGGTACTATGATGCTAAGACAGCTTATTTCACTTTAACCTGTATCTTTGAATACAGCCAATTACTGCTAGTAAAAAGCAACTTTATCACCTCCATTTGACTTCTTTTTTTTTTCTTCTAATGCAGATATCTACAGCTTTGTGTTATTGCCTTAATTTTGAAGATGAGAAAGGAGAACAGAGAAGGAATGTCACTTGCCTCTGATGATGCAGACATTGTCAGACCCATGAGGGGTCTCCGAAATGCCTCGCTCTTAATCTTGTTCTCATTCCTCTGAGTTACAAAGATGTGACAGATACAGTATGTGTCCTGCTCTTATACTCTGTGTAGCAAAATCAGACAATTAAGAAAACTCTTTGAACATCAAAACTGAAGAATGAATAATCTAGGCATGTAGTTTCTGCTGTTTTCTTTACTTTTTAATGAAAAAAGTGTTTATTTTAACTCTGAGATACATCCTGTCTATCTGCCACCAGGTTAAATGTGATTTGATTTCCTCAGTTCTTCTCTGTGAAGGCTTTTATTCTCAGCTTGTATTACATTGGATAACAGTAGAATTACCATCACATAATGTTAGTCTAAAAATACATGTACCATTATTATTATCGAATAGACATAAGTGTGCGTTTCCAAGTAAAAAGAAAGCTGTGAAATATAATGCCGTGTACAAGTATTTTTTCCATGATCTTCTAGAACATGAAGGGTAGACATGGGCTGTCAGATACTCAGTTCTGATGGATAAATGTGGTTTCCATAGCTATGCGAGGTTTTCTATAGCACCCATCACCATGGTATCTAAGCATCTGTTGCTGCTGCTGCACACTTTAGTCCATGGTGTACCAAAGAGAATTAACTGAAATACGTAAACTGAAAGTCCTTGAGCCTGACCATCCATAGCGTGGAGTGATTTGAGCCAGGTTCATTTTTCCGAAAAAGTTGTTAGTTTGTCTTTTCACAACTCACCACTTGCTAAGCTTCTTGTTTTGGTGATATCTTAAGGTAAGGGCATTTCTTGTGCTCTGGTTCAGTGGCTCAGCTGTTGCCTCTTCCACGGATCCAGGCACACTGCTGTTCACAACATGACCACTGGACACAAAGGAGACCATAAACAAGATCCTTCAGCTATGCACCAAACCAGGCTGTTCTGTTCGATCTCACTGGCTTCTTCAGGACCTGTGGATCTCAAGATTCTGCTCACTTCTTTCGCTATATGCCTGACAAGTTTTCTGGCAGAGAGTCGTCATGAGAAGAAACTTCTCCCTCTGAGAGCATGCTTAAAGGGGGGCAAACCTCACTATCTTTGGACATGCTGGAGCAATGCAATGACAACGAAATATTTGTAAAGTGATAAAGGAAAATATCAAAGCTCAGATAGACCCACACATACAATTTTGTGTCTGGCATCGATATTTTTCCTTTCCTGTTCTTTCTAGCTGAAGACCTCTAATGCAATTATCAGGCTTTTGTTCTGTCTGTAGTACAAGAAGTCTAGGTCTTGGGAACTCTCTTTTCCCTATGCAGTTGAGATCCCTCTTTGGAGATGTAACCAGATTTTTTTTTTTGTCCAGAAGATTTACTTTATCTTTAAACAGGGGGGTTTAGGTCTTCCTTTTACCAGACCATTGTTTGTCCTCTCCATTTTAACTACACTAATATTTCTTGGGGATAGTCTGATGCAGTTTTTATTGGCTCAAATATTAAATAATTGGTGTGCTATGTCATCCTTGGCTACACTTTGTGATGATGCAGATGCTCTCTGTGCTCAGAAAGCAGCATCTGAACTCAGAGCAAAATCACATTAATGCGATCCGTACACTGTACAAGAACACGTACATTGACAATCCTACTTTATGCATGCGTATAAAGAAACTCATTGGTGTAAGCTTATAACTCAGCTTTGCCTGAGACCAGAATCAAGAATATCTGATAATTTTGAGGCAGTAACAGAGCCTGAAGCAACCTGTTCTGCAGGTCTTTCTCTGGAAGGTATTTAATACACCTCTGCATGAAGATGCCAGGATCAAGTCTTGGAAGGTGTACAGCCATGTCTGTACATCACTGTCCTTGTATAGAACTGGGACAGAGGTAAGAAGCTCTTCCTCAGTTCACAATTTCACAGATGCTTTCAGACTACACAGGCTAGCACTATCACTAATGAAGCAGTCCCACCATTCCTCAGCACTTCTTCCTTCCCCCACACTCTCCTTTTACTTAAGCTGGAACAAACCTTCGCACCAAAGTAGTCAGGAGCAGTGACAAAGTCAGAAGTAACTAATACCGAAGCTTCATTTTAAACCTGCCCAATGCTCTATTTCAGTTCATGGCACGACACTTGTGCTTAAGGATGGAAATCTCATTAGGCGGAAAACTCACAGCTTGGACTGGAAAGCATCGCTTTGCCTGACAGGAGCCTTGTCTAATTCCTCCTTTAAGGGAATCATGGAATTATGACATTAAGGAAGGGCGAACTAACTTGTGAGTGGTGAAACAGATATGGTACTGATCCCACTAATTGCTGAGCTGGGTCAGGTATTTCCACATTAAACTGTTGTGTGAATCCACCTTGCTGTGGATCTGTCACACAACCGGGCCTCACTGTCCCAGTGATCCAGCCTCTTCCTCCATGGCTTGCAAATTAGCTGCAGGACTTCAGGGGATCATGCCTTAACTAGCCCTTTCAGAAGGGTGTCCACCTTGGTGGGGGGAAATTACAGCAGGGCATTTGTAGTACCAGTTTTTTTAGCTGACCTATTTCCTCTAGTTTTCTCAGCACATTGTCACTGGTTAAATAAAGCCTCATTAGGAGAGCTGGAGCCTCTTCCTGATTGCAGTGTTCAATTTTGTATTCATAGGTTCCTTTACTTTTTCCTACAGCTCCTAAAAAAATCCAGCTGAATTTGGGGCAGGGAAGGGAAATCTGAAATGCTCCCTCTTAGTCTGCACTTACAAATACTGTAAAAATCAGCTTCTAAAACTTCCTATAAACTCAGACATTTTGAGAAAAGCCTGGAGTCTCTGCTCACAGTCGAGTGGGTGGATGTCCTGCAAGAGCAGCAATTACTGTATGATAAACCAGTCAACATGTCTTGTGTAATTAGCATGAGTCTTTATTATAGGAATATCTACGGTGCTGACAGATCAGGCCAAGAAAGCCACTCTTCCCCCACCTCCCCCCCCCACGTGAATGGATGAGGAGACATGAGGGCTAAAAGGATACACCAAAATAGCACCCCCCTCCCAGCTCCAGCTGAAATCACAGTCTCTTTTTTTTCACTGAGCACCCATCACAAGGCTGGAGATGGCTGGTTTTGTGAGACAAATTCAAAGGGCACCCTAGAAACAGATTCCCTTCTCCACCTTCTGTCTGCCTCACCTGGGACCAGAGACTGAACGGTTGCTTCAGCCATCGGCTGTGAGCAGGGGGGCTGCTGCCCATGCTTGAGCTCCCCTCACACAGATTCAGTGCTTGCCTAAAGAGCTGCCAGCAGCAGAAATGTCCTCTCCACACATGCACATAGTACTCACACCCCCTGGTTTGCTAATGGGAGGGGGCAGACTCCCAATTCACCACTTGGCATCTCACTTGAAAAGAAAGTGAGTGGGAGAGAGACAGAGAGAGTAATGCGAATTGGCATTTCAATTTGTCAATTAAATCTGCAAAGATTCCCTCGCTTGGATTTTTGCTGTATCACTCCCTAGTTATGCCTCTGTCCTGCTTCCTTCTGCAGGTTTTGCAACAGCCTCCTATATGCATGCGGCTTTGCAGAGCACCACAGATAATTTTCTGGTTTTTATTAGCTTTCGGAAAACACATGGAGCTTCACTTCAGCCCCTTTAAAGTTTAATAGGGTATCTATTGTAAAGCTAACTTTTTCATTCATTTGCTCATACAGGGAATATTTACTTTGAACAGCAGGCATGTTCTGCTAGAAAAATCCCTTTGGGAAAATACGAAGCTTTGGAAATGTTCTGTCCTCCCTCAAAGAGGTCCCTTCTGAACACAGACAACGTCTAATGTTATTTAACTATCAATAACCCCCACCGCTGTACCAGTATCTGCTGAAGTACTAAGCTCTTCAGCAATCCATAACTTCCAGTGAAATGTAAGCAATTAACCTGATTTTAATGTTAGACAGGTATGTTACCATCAGTCATCTGTAATTCTTTAACATTCTTCTCCGTGTAAATCACTTCAGAGGCAGGGCAGCCCCTTTTCTCAGGAATTTCAACAAATGCTGAGGTAAAGGCCAAGGAGCAGAGAAATAACTTTTAAAAGGAAAACACACCTCTAGATTTTCACTAAAAAAAGAACGAAGAAAGAAAATAGCATGATGAAAGCCTTCATTTTAATTCAAGTCAAAGTATAAAAAAAGGCTTGGTAATATGGCTACCCAAGAGAAATATACCAAATAAAATCTTTATGGGATATACTTTAGCTAACTAGATTTCTTAGGTTGCATATGTTAACCAAATTTTTCTTCACATTTGAAATTTGAATCGCATTTTTACATTTCAATCCGTTTCAGTTTCTCAGAGACCACATAGCTGTGAAGAGAGGAAAAAAGCTTCTCTTTCATTTGCTTTGCAAATCCAAAATTCAAGTTTCTGCATTTAGGATCAAAATCCAGAAAACATTCTCCTACAAGTTTGGGTTCTCCCATGTATGCTGCCATCAATGCACATAGTCACAACAGCAGCACATGAATTCCCACAGCACACACTGTTCCTCACCCATTGAAGCTATCCTAGAGGAATGGAGTAGCCCACTAAACTCTGTTTCCAGTGTCACCCTGGAAACTGCTTTCCCACCATCTGGATGTCACATCAAAGAGACGTTCCTGCCACCTCTCAGGTTTAACACAAGTTTACTACTCCTTGGAAGGTCTCACATCCCCAGCCTTGAAGACTGGAGAATATATTTCCCCACACCTCCCTTTTGAAACTTTTGGGTATTTAGCTTTCACAGAAAGAAAACCAAGAAAATATGTCCTAGTTATACTTTAAAAAAACCAAACCAGAAATAAATACAATTATTTTTTTTAATTATGAGTTTATCTCTGGATACTGAGATGCCTGACATTAGCTGTACTGCCCACAATTTAGCCCAGAAATTTCAATTTTTATTTCTGCGGTTGATAAGTGAAACAGATTTTCCACATATTTTTTTGGAGCACCTATAAGGAAGTCACATTGTCTAGCCAGCACAAATATTCAAGATAGTGGGATGGGAGTTTAACCTTCCTCTGCCTCCACACAGGAGGCTGGGCAGGTCTCCCAGAGCACTGCCTGCTCTCCCTCCTTACCCCAGGCAGCCCCAATCGCTTCTGCTCCTGCAGCTTCAGGCAGCGCACCCATACCCTGCCCCAGGGCTGAGCATCCTCAGACCTCACTTCTCATGCACATGTGGCACTGGCAGCAGTGACATCTCTGCAGGCGGGTGAGAAGAAAGGGATTTCCACTGACATTTTATTTTATATTTATTTAATTCCACTTTACTTTTGTGTTACTGATGCTTCAGAAGCCTCAATCTCAGAGTATACCTTGCTTATAGAGTCATATCAAGCTGGAATTTCACATAAGGTCATTCAAAATACCAGGAATAATCCTGGGTCAATCAAAATCAGAAACAAGACCTTCATTTGTAGTTTTTTTCCATAGCCAGAGCTGCACAGTGTGGACACACAGAGGACAACACAGTGCCTCTTCCTGAGGCAAATATAACAGCTGTCCATTGTGCATGCCTTAAAGCACTTTCCACTCAGGCTCCTCACGGTGTTTTGACCTGGTGAAGTATTATAATGCTCATTCAAAAAACAGAGAACCTGTGGCCCATGGGGCTCTCTACAGTAACACAAATTGTCTAAGATACATGCAACACTGTACGAAAATACCATATGCCTTCAGTTTTTGCTTTTCCTTGCATTGGCTGTTCTTTATTGCATACCAGGAAGAAAAAAAAAAAGGAAAAAATAGATTAAAAATGAGACCATAACTCAGGGAAAGCAATTATTCTTCCACAGCATCAATGAAATGCTCCCGCCATTCATCACCGGGTCCACAGCTTCCCATCCACCACTGTTGGCAGATGAAACGGGTAACTATTAGAAACTTTAAGAAATTAAGCAATGCCAGAGGTGAGAAAGCAGCATCTGTGGGTTTTACTGCCTATTCAGGATGGTGACAGGAGTGAAAAGTTCTTTTTTGATCCACTGTGATCTCTGCCCAAGTTGTCAGTGAGTGGGAAAGGAAAACCGATACCGTGCTTCCCCACATCCACAACTGTTACTCCCTGAAGCTGCTTTTGCTCTTACGAAGAGACACGCAGAATGGGCTAAAAGCAAGGCAGGTAGAAGGAGGATGTCTTAGATACCCAAATGTAACTGAGAAGTGCCCAGGTGGTGGTGACTAGGGCTTCAGTAAGGCCTTTGACACCATCCCT
>NW_009735878.1:13752-48631 GCF_000703405.1 Apaloderma vittatum | reverse complement strand
TTCCAACCTGAATTGTTCTATGATAAGGGTGGATCAAACTGTGATAAAAGGGTTTGAAGAAGGAGCTCATCTTTTAAAGAGAAAGCTATTCCTCAGCTATCTGCCACTGTGGGACCTGGGCTTGGGAACTCAGGGGTCCCTCCAGCCCAGGTCTGGGGGTCACATCGCAGGGGTCACCAGTATTGAGGCCGTGCTGCTGAGGACGCAGCTGCGCTGGGCAGGACATGTCTCCAGGGTGGAGGATCACCGCCTCCCTAAGGTTGTGCTCTGTGGTGAACTCGCCACCGGCTGCCACAACAGAGGAGCCCCAAAGAGGAGATACAAGGACTCTCTGAAACAACACCTCAGTTTTGGCCGTGTTGACTACCATCAGTGGTCCACTCTGGCCTCCAGTCGGGAGACGTGGAGACACACCATCCATAACGCTGCTGCCTCCTTTGAGAACACGCATAGAATTAGTCTCGAGGAAAAAAGAAAACGCAGAAAGAACGGTGCCTCGCCAGTACCGCCTAAGGAGACTTTCTGCTGTGCCTTTTGCAACTGGACTTTCCTACCCCACATCGGCGTTTTTAGTCATCAGCGCGCTTGTAGCAAGTGTGGGTAGAGCCCTTCCCATATCTTCGTTCACGATGATGTTTTCCTGAGCCTGGTTATTGTCACTGACCATGCAGTATGTAAGGTCACTTAAATATCGTAAAGATATCGGTGATTTGCCTGAAAAGAAACAGTTTTCTTAAGCAAAACTGCTGTTTGGTTTAACTTCTTCCTTACAAACCAGAGCTGGTCACAGAAAAACAGGTAGAGTGCTGGTTTTAGGCCTGTCTGCCCCACTCACTGTAGGTGCTGCATAAACATGTTAGTATTTATCAAAGACCAAAGTAAAAAAATACTGGAGGAGGCTTTATCCAGCATGGAACAGCTATATAGCTTCTGCACTGAATCAGGTTAGTACGGAGAGAATAAGGTCATGCTTGCCATCATCTGCCTGATGTTCCATAGTATGAGTGTCTCTGACATGGGAGTTGCATCTAGGATTAGCTTAAAGGTGTAGCTCTGAACTCTCTAGGAAAACGGATCCTCTCAGTTCTTGAAATGTACCATTACTATAAAAAGCCTAGTTGGCATTAGCTCACTGCAGCATAGAAACTTCTGCCTCAAATAACGAATCCAAGTTTATTAGAAATATGTCTGACAAAAAGTCTTCTCTGGTCTCTAGTCCTACACTTAGAACAGTTTGTACCTGCTTCCTGCCTTTAAGCAGTTTGGCAGCCATGGCCTGGTTTACACAGCGGTGATAACTCAGGACTTGAGCTTCTCAAGCAATCCTCTCCGCTCCTGTGTGGTTCTTTCACACTGTGAGCTGACTGGCTTCTGCTACTGGTACTTAGGCAGGGGAACAGGGTAGGCTGATGGGTAGTGTTGTGGCAGCTTGCCACCCAGACTTGGCTTGTGGGTTTTGCTTCTGAATACATCTGTGTGGTGGGGCTTTTTGGCTTTGTGGTTTGTTTGTGGGGGTTTGTTGGTTGAGTGTGTTTTTCTGTTTAGAGGTTGGTTTTTCATCTTTTCAGGAGGATGGGGGGATTTTCTTGGGCTGTTTTATTCCATTTAAGCTGTTCAGATTGGGGCAGCCAGTTTACTACTTTGATGCCATTCCAAAATCCTGTTTTTGGGATTAGTTGTTGCAGGAAGCATTGCCAGCTGATCAGACAGTTACTACTGGAATACTAATTTCAGGGCTGACTTTTGTCCTGGAAGTATTGCTGGTTTAAAAAAATCTTCCTATACCTCCTGACCAGAGATGCTGGGATATGACTGGGATATGTCACAGCACTGACTTTGTAAAGCATTTTGGAAAGTAACAGATTTCTATGTGTATGTTACCTTTAATCCCTTATTTACTAGCTTTTCAATGTGTTCAACACAGGATCCGTGAGTTTGGAGTGCTTGGGGAACAGTTTGCTTATAACACTGAGTGCAGAATACTTTGAGGACAAATACTTATCTTTTTTTGTTGTTGGTAAGTTGATATAGAAGAATCATAGAATGGCCTTGGATGGAAGGGATCTCAGAGATCATTTTAATCCAATCTCCCTGTCATGGGCCAGGGATGCTATTGCACATGATGAAATGTTTAAAATTCTCCAATGCCCTCCTGTACTAGAATTCCCTGAATTATTCTAAGATCATAGATCTTAGTAGTTTTGGACCTCATTTTAAATAAGGCCAAATGCTACCTTTATTTCTGTATAACCTGTCCTATAGACTTGTGATAGAACTTAGCCATGAATAGACTTGATATTATTATCTTTAACAAAAATCGAAATGCAGATAGTAGTTTCTAGGCATGTAAATGTTTATAGGATTCCCTTCTGGTAAAAATGTTCCCCAGTAGCAGCACACACTACTTTGAAAATTTGTTAGTTGAACCTGGCACTAGATTACTGATTTTGCATGAGTGTCTTTCCTCCTCCTTTGCTTACAGCTGAGGGCCTTGGTGGAGGTGTCTAAATTCTTAATGAAGTTTAAAAAAAATTAGCTGGGTCCTGTGGTTATGGGCCTAGTAGTCAACAAATAGTGCATTTGAGTGAAAAGCACGACAGAGTGCTCTGGAAGGACAGAGTGAGATAACTTCTGGGTTATAAATTTCTTCAGGTGTAAGATTATATACATAAAATATAAACTCAGCCTTTAATCAGCAATCTGTGCTGGTTAGCTATCTCACTAGATGTAGTCCCTGATAACCATAACATCCATCTTTCCAGAATGTTAAACTTTTGTAAAAAACAGCTTAATATATGTTCTTTGTTTGAGCACCTTCATCAGTACAAAAAGATGAGAATTCTGTAACTGGGATTGAAAGTTAAAAGTTTTGGGAGGTTTTAGTTTTGTGTTTATATTTTTGGAAGGAAACAAATACAACTAAACCAAAGAAGAAAAGAAGACCCAAACCATAAATACAGTTTTGTAGTCTAAAAAAATCCAAGCTAAGCTTTAGTATGTTCAGCTTGATAAGACCCCTGAAGCGACAGAGGGTTTGCCAGGCAGGTATCAGAGAAAAAAAATGGGCCTGTGCCAGCTGCATCAGACACTTGATATTGCTTGGCTGTCATCATCTGTCAGTCCTGCCAGCTTTGACCCTGATGACTTAAAGGACAGTTCTGTGCTTACTGGGGTGTTTGCCACTTTAGGATTTTCATGTTGGTGATTTTTATTTTTTATGTATTTTTAAAATACCTTCAGTGCTTGAGCTGCTCATGTTCCCTGTCCCAGTCTGTCTGTAATTTTACCTTTTTTAACCTTCTATAGACTTTGTTACAGCTCTTTCACCACTTTGCAATTTTTATGTCTGAGCACAGGGTAGGCTGCTGAGCTCCAGGGTCAGCTGAGTCCAGAGGCTGGGGCAGGTCCCTGAGGGAGTCTGCAGAGCAGGAGCTATCCTCATTAATACTGCTCTTCACTAATTGCCCATAGATCAGTCTGGCACAGCCTGGGAGCTCGATGAGGCCATGGCATCACAGTGTGGCTATAGAGTAACCTACCGCAACTGGGGTAACATCAAGTTTCGTGCTTCTGCACTAAGCTGCCATTCTCGCTTAGAGGTGAGTCTACTATAAACATGTTGACTACAGTGCTGCTTTATACAATGTTTACATGAAAGACTATCAAAGTATTGATAGATATTGAGTTGTCATAGTATCTTGAACATCTGTTAGCAGAAAATTATTTAATTCTCCCTAAATGTATCCAGAGGTTTGCGAATATTTCATGGTATTGACATATGAATGGCTTGCAGATGAACACATGAAGTATATAATTTATGCCCTTGAAGGATAACTCTTTTCTCTTGGATAAGCATAGGGAATTCTGTGAGGCAGTTGTGTTGTGACCTCTTCTAATACGTAGTGTCTGAGACATGTTACACTAAAAGCTCAGGAGCTTCATCTGCTTATGTTGCTTGCTCACTGCTACTATGTCATAAAACACAAGATCACATCTATTTTAGGGAGATTTTTTTATTTATTTATTTTTAATCCAGACCTGGAGCTACAGAGTTGCTCTTCTGTGCAGAAGCTGGTGTGTGGGTTTTGTAATTTACTTTTGGGTCACAAGGATAGGTGGTTCCTAACTAGGAAAAATCAGACTAACAAGTGTTCCCTGTGTCCATGCAGAAAGATGTGTTCATAGTAACTATACAAATCAAAACATCTCATCATCCTGATATGAGAAATGCTACAACTCATTTGAAAAGTGCAAGTTGTTATTATGGTCCATGGAGTCAGAGAGAGTTAGTATGTGAAAGTAACTACATGGAGGTAAGTACTGGAAATATGGATGGGGAAGTACTTAAGGTAAGGAGGTAAGTACTGGAAGATGCTCTCTTTGAAGATGATTAGATGCTAGAAATGCATACTGGAAATGGAATTTGAATGCCCCTGTCATGAACAGCTTTCTAGAGAATGTACAGCATGCATCGTGAATTTAGTGATGCATTTATATTATGCTTACATAGCCTACTTGCCAGCATGAATAGCCAATAAAGCTGTGAAATGGTGTTCAAAAGGTTAAGCTAATGGACTGAACTCACTGAATGTTGCCTTAATAAATCTTATCTGAGGTAACAGAAATATACACTTTCTGAAGGAAGTTTCTCTACTGAATTTGCTGAGGAGAAATACAAAGAGGGGGAAAGGGAGTCCTCTTGGAAGAGGACATCAGGGTCAAGAACAAATTCCTGGCCTTAAGTGGAAGTAGAAAAGGGAAGATAGATGAAAAAAAGCTGAAATCAAGTGGACTGTAGATAATGCACATTGCATGATGGCATCTTATGCCATATTTTTTTGATTGGTGGGAGGAAACCTCCCACTATGAAATATTACTTTCTGTTGAAAAAGAGAAGGAAACAAGTGCCACCAGTAAACACCTTACAAGGCTTCTTTCCCTTCAGGTTTCTGTTAGGAGGGAGGTTCCACAGACTGTAAAAGACTTTATTCAAGGTGAACCAGAGGACTGGAATCTTGCTTTTCCAGAGGTAAAACTATGGGTTTTCTTAGTAAAAGCTCATGCTGATTCTGGCACAACCATCCTTCCACTCTGTGTCCACACAGTACAAAATGTCCTTTCAAAAAGTACTTAAGTAGAAAGAGCAGAACCTCTGTACTATGTAGCTTTAGTACAGAGATTGTATGCACTAGAAAGACAGCTGTAAGCCATGTCTCCAAGGAAGAAATGGAAACTGATTTCTCAGTGTAGAAATGAAGTTTTCATGAGGCAGGAGTCTGCGCAACAAAATCTATATCTGAGACCCTGTGGCCCAGGAGTGATCTGCGGATAGGCTTTTTTCTTCTTGGACCCTGTGTATGCAGTGCAGCAGTGCAGTTGATCTCTGCTGCTTTTAATATGGAAAGTTTTCTCTATATGTGAAGGGGAGAAACTGGAGGGGTATCTCACTTGCAGTATTTAGAATAAGGCAACAAAGCTGCTGGGCAGTTCAATAGAATAAATCACTCAATATGGTATATCTATTACTTTGAACAGCATGTTTAAACTATTGAATTCCCCTGCGTAGGCAAAAGCAGGAGAAGTCTCAATATGGCAAATAGTGTTTCACCAGCCAGAAGAAAAAAAGGCTCTGCTTGTGAGTGATGCCTGGAGTGCAGGTTATGGACTCAACACCACAGACACCAGGGTTCTGCTGCGAGTACCATACACAGCTGAGCAAACTCAGCTGGTTGAGGTTGGTATGCTCACTTCTGGCCCTGCAAGCTGCCAGGCTGTCCAGGTCTAACCAGACTCCTTCCTACAGGATCAGGGAATTACCTTTTCTGCAGTGAGATCAAGTATATTTTACAAACAGGGATGGATGATCCTCATGGTAGACACTACTGTGTCATGTCCTGTAGGTAAGAAACATGGTACCTTACCCCAGTCCTTAAATGTACAGGGACCAACTTACAACTTGATGAGCTGAGAGCTTTCATATCTTGTCCCTAAGATGGTGTGGACTACACTAACAAAACAATCACTTGGACTGTTCCAAAATATACTCACCTGCTTTCTGCTGGAGCAACTAGCTTTAAGGATGTGCTTGTTGAAGCTGGTGTGGATCTACATAAACTCTCTGCTGAAGAAATGGCTTCCAGGAAATATGTGTTTTCCAATGACTTAAATGAAATTACGATGAAGATACCAATAGGTGCAGAAGGTGGCTATTACAAGGTTAGTAACTTACGTTAGGTGCCAGACAGCAGACTTTTTGGAGGGTTTTGGTTTTTGCATTTTGTCTTCTGTGGGGAAGAATAACTCTTCATCCTGTTCCTTTCAAATGAATGGTGGAGCATGAGGGTGAAGAAAGGGTATATGAAAAACCCCAAAAGCCCTGTCTAAAGATAGCTCTTGTAAACACCACTTCGTGAAGAATTTTTTTTCTTACAAACAAGAATGGACAGAATCCTACACAGAACTATCAGTTTGTCTCCTTCCTCAGGTTAGCACAGAGATTTCACCTTTTAGTTATGTCACTCTCCTCAGAGACAGTCTAACTGGAATGTAAAGCATGTGTAGGTTCTCTGTATTTTACACAGACGTTTAAGAGAATAAGAACAACCCATCTGTCCACCAGATCATATGATACTGTGATGGGCTGAGACTATATATCAAATCTAATTGCTTGAAATTAACTGAACCCTGGGCAAATGTTGTTGCAGAAGGAGTCTTTTCACTGGTGAAATAGTCCATGGCTGCTTTGAAACTTGGGAGTGGGAGGGCAATTTTCTGAAGGAAGTATTCTGAGACTAATCTAAACTCATAGGAGTATAGCAAGTGTCACTTAAGAGTTCATGATTCCTGAGCTGAGAAGGACAATTGTCTGGAGCGGTAATAATTGAATGGCTTGTGTTAAAAGGACTTGAAGCATCATCTAGTTCAAATCGCTTTGCCATGGGCAGGGATATCTGCCAAACCAGGTTGCTCAAAGCCTCATCCAACCTGGCCTTGAACACTTTCAGAGAGGGAGCTTTCACAACTTCCCTGGGCAACCTGTTCCAATGGCTTGCTACCATCACAATGAGATGCTAAAATACATAACTTAAATATAAAATCATCTTCTATTAAATGGTGCCGATTTTAAATTCTAGACTTCTGTGAGCAATGGACAGCATGGGGCAAAATACACCATCAACCTGTTCTTGGAACATCAGTGGCAAGATAACAGATGGGGAATAACTAAACATACTATCATCAAGGAAATAGAAACACCATTTGAAAAAGTAGAAATTGATATAACCAACAGTAAGTAGCCTAACATTGAATTTACTGAAGCTCTTAACATTACCAAAACCTTAATGTTACTGTGTTTCTTTTCAGACTCAAATGTGAGCATGAGGCTAATGAATGTGACAGTGGGAACGTTCCTCCCTGATGTAGAAGTTGTGAATGTGACCATAGAGGGGACAACTGTTTCTGTACTTGAAGCTGTTCAGCATGGGTATCTAACAAACGAGGTCACATATCCTAATGGAAGCAAAGCCTACGTAATACAAGTCTCACTTGATGCTCGAAGCATTAAGAAGGAGGTGTGTCCTTAGATACCGCAACACACTGTGGTATAGAAATGATGATATCATTTGGTGATTTTTTTTCTAAATGTGATTCTCCTAGTACATGAGACCGGACATGAGAGGATACACCCTGAATGTCACCCTAACATTCATAACCCATCCAACAAGAGAGACTTTCACTGTCCCAGTCATAACAGTGTCAGCTGTTAAAGATGCAGGTAAACTACTGGAACTTACAGAAAACTGTACTAAACTTGCTATGAATTCAGCTATTGACTAGACTAGTTTCAGCTAGGGATACTGTCAGTCTTAAACAGTCCTATTAAGCTCTGACAGCAGGTAGCATGCTGGCTGACTTGTGACTGTATTACAGTACTGCCCAGTGCAACAGGATTTTGTGATGGAAAGAATCTTCATCTCATTATCACTCATGGGAATGTGGACCAGAACTGGCTACCCTTCATCTCAGACTGGCATCTGACCTCAGAGGCTGCACAGAAGTACAACTACAGCCTGAGGGACAATGGCACCCACTTGGCAATCTCTGTCCCTTTCCTTTCTTCCCATGTAAATTATGAGGTAAGGATGCCAACATGTAGTAATTAAAAGGCATGCTCTGGCTCCAAGATATGAACATGATAGATTATGTCCTTGAAAGTGAAATAAAACTTCAATTTGAGGTAGCCTTCAAAGGATTAAGCGAGAACTATTTCCTGCCCTTGGAAGAAAACTTTAATTTCCCCTGGTTAATGTTGACAGAGGTAGGCAAAAAAATAAAAACAAAACCCCAACACATTCTGCAAGCGCTTTAAGGCAATCTTTAACGGCAACTATGAAGTTTGTATTGCACTCTATCTCAAAATGATTGAAAAAATTTGTGTGAGCTTCTAGATTGAAAAAATATCTCCTGTGGATTTGATTTTGCTCAAGCACCATTACCTTTGTCTTGTGATAACCCGCCCTCTTAGGTTTTTCAATACTTTAGTTGAACAGTGTCTCTTTATTTTCTTGTTTAACCTGTGATTGTCATCTCTAGGATTTTAATATCTCTGGAATAAAGGCTTCACTCCACTTAACCTTGAAGGATGGCATCAACTTGGCTAATAGGAGGGACTTCTCCATTTCCTGCGTATTTTCACCTTCAGAGCTAATACGTAATAACATGTTGGGGATTAGTTGTTAATGATCTTTGTGTTGCGTAACTAAGTCACACAAGTTCATGCAGTCTGAAATGCTTCTAGAATTTATACTTGTGTCATAATCTATTTGCCTGTCAGATTTCATACCCAATAATATGCTACAAGGCAAGTCAAATTACATATGGGGGTGACTATCCTCTCTAGTACAGGAGTGGATGGAAGGAGGTGGAAAACTCCAAAATCATAAAGGTCTTTTTAAAAGGATTTTTGTGGCTCGTTTTAGGGTCGGATGAGCTTTTCTTGGCAGGATGGAGGGACAATCAGCATATAAATTAGTCATTTTAAAGCTACTCATCGATATTGAATATTCTTACTTTTTTAGCCAAGATATTATGTTTAGGAGTGAGTGAGAGTTCCTAGGAGGAGAAAGAGAACATGAAATTGTCAGCTTTGTCCACATAGTGCACTCTTCATTGGCCATTACCTTTAAGAAAATAAGACATCTGTATTGAATAGAGTCTTACTCAAAGCTTAATCCTTGTAAGATGCCCAAAAACTTGCTAGCAAATCCATGCGGAATATCTTTGATGTGCTGGGCTACCAAACAAAGGAGTTTGTGTCCTGATTTGTATGAAAAATATATTTTTCAGAGTGCCTGCCCAGTGGCACTGTGGTTATTACTGCAGTAAAATTGGTGGGAGTTGCAGACCTGGACACTAGCCTGCTTGTCTTGAGGGACAGACGGTGCAAACCTAGTCTAGTGACAGAGAAGACTGCAACCTTCAAGTTCAATGTGAACACTTGTGGAACAAGTAGAAAGGTAAGGGCTTAGTCACATAAAGTTTACGCTGCATTGGGATAGGTTTCTTGCTAGAACTAGTAGAGTTTGAGTTGAACGGAAGCTGCAAAAAGATTACTTCTGTGAAGTAGCACACCTACATTCTTTTTCTGAATTTTTCTAAATTCAGTTGGATGCAAGTTCTTATTTGGTAAAAATGGTTTTCAAGGTCAGAGGTGTTTTCTGAAACTAGCCTTCATTTTGACACCTATGAACTCTTTAGTAAAGGGTCTGAGTGTTAGTTTGTCCTGTTGAGAGATACTCATATGCCTTGCAGAAGCTGATTAGGTGTTGCTAATGACTACATGGCCCAAGACCGGAGCAGGTCCTGCTCCTGCCACCTATGTACTGCATAACTAGAAGACAGACAAAACAATAGACAGGTCAGATTATGCACTGAGTCAGGCAACCACAAAGGCAGCTTGCTTCTCTGTTGCATCTCATGCTAGACATTGATTCTGTCAACAGAAAAAAAGTGATCTTTTTTTTTTCCTCAGGCCTGGTGCACCCTCTTCGTGGAGTGTTGTGTCATGTGGTATTGTTAGCTAATAAACTGTTTCTTCATTACTATGGCATAGCTGTCAGCTATACATAACTTCATTCAGTAGGCATAGGGCTGTTTGCTGGTAACTTCTTGCTAGTTGTATTCTGCTCAGTGTAATCTGCCAGTCAAGCGAAGGGATGCAGATATTGTGTCAAAGCCAAAGTACACTGTAATGTAACTGACTTATTTGTAATGTTTATTTTTCAGTTCAATAGCACAACTATAACATATGAAAATGATGTACTCTATTTCAGACCTGGCAATGATACACCAATATACCAGTAAGTGTTATCATCTCCTAGTGGAAGGTTGTCCAAAGTATTTTGGTTTTTAAAAATTTAATGTTTAACCTCTTCCCCTAGACTGAAATTTGTATGCTGGTATGCAATCAAGCAGACTGTTGATATCCAATATGAATCAAAGAAGAATCCACCACCAAGTATTAAGCCAGGATTTGGCTCTCTTAATCTTTCACTGAAACTTTTCAAAGGTAACATTTACGATTATACCTCAGAATGATGGAACAGTTGAGGTTGGAAGCGGCATCTGTGGGTCATATAGTCCACTCACTCTGCTCAAGCAGGGCCACAGGTGTTGCTAAGCAGGGTTAGCGCTAACTAAAATAATCATAACCTGTGTCAGAGAAGGAAGATACATGCAGTAGTGCTGTAAAGCAGTAACTATGCAAGCAGAAAGGACTATCTGAAGCCTTGAACCAAATCCTAACCCTGACTGGAGTGGTCCTGATTAATTTCTTATTTTTTTTTTTTTAATTGTAGAAAGCTTTGGGTTGGAAGGGATCTTTAAAGGTCATCTAGTCCCTGCTCACTGCAGGAGGTTAGGGCACTCGCAACAAGATCAGGTTGCTCAGAACACTATTCAAACTGACCTTGAATGTTTCCAGGGATGGGGCTTCTACCATGTCTCTGGGCAACTTGTTCAGTGTTTCACCACCTACACTGTTAAAAAAAAAAAAAAATAAAATTCTTCCTTATATCCAGTTTAAGTCTACCCCCTTACTTTAAAACCATTACCCTTTGTCCTGTTTCAACAGGCCTCGCTAAAAAGATTGTCCTCATCTTTCTTATAGGCCCTCTTTAAGTATTGAAAGGCTGCAATAAGATGTCCTCAGAGTACTTTTCCCCAGTACTTTTATAGAGTTTTGTATGAGCATCTTACTCCAATGGGCTTTTGCAGAATGAGAGGAATGTCTGTACTTCTGGATCATTACAGCCAAGGAAATACAGTTCAGATCTTTGCTTTCACTGCCGGTTCTTAACACTTCTGCCATCCTATCCCCAACTGTTGACACTTGTAGGGTCTCCCAGATTTTAGTGTTACTGTGCCAGAGTAAATGGTGGTAGAAAGACGAGTGAAACAGAAAGTTTGTGAAGACTTAGTCTTTAAAAAGGAAACTCCAACATCAATACTCTCTTCTAGAGAAATCCTTTTCAGAGCCCTACCAGGAATCGGAATACCCTGTGGTAAAATACCTCAGGGAGGCACTGTATTTTGAAGTTGAACTGCTTCAGCCTAAAGATGAGAGACTAGAACTACACCTGGATGACTGCTGGGCTACCAACTCCCAAAGTCAAGATAAACTTCCACAATGGCCTCTCCTTATAAATGGGTAAGTAGGATTTCCCTCCTGTATTTGGTGACTGCTCAGCATGAGACACTTTACCTTAGGTGGAAAGAAAGGAGAAGAGGACAGAAGTCAGCCTGGATGTATTGTTTTGTCCTGATGGGCAATTGCTGTTGAGTTGTGGAAAGTCTGATGGTGTCAGTGCAGTGGCTGTGCCTCCTGGTGGCAGAAGGTCATGGGCATGGCCAGAAGTGCTTCTAGATAGCAGTTTCCAGCTGGAAAGAAAGAACAAGAAGCGACTCTGACTGTTGCTAAAGGTGGGGATCATGAATGGGAAAGGCTTTACCCATACCCCTATGGCCTGAAGAAAATAGAGAGGGAAGTTCCTCTGTTTCACCTTCTTGCTTTGTTTAAAGATCTGGTTGAAGTGATGAAGGTCTAAATTAAACACATTTCTTTCACTTTCCAAAAAAAGGTGTGAAAATAGTGAAGATTCCTACAGAACTGTCTTCCACGAAGTTAATTGTAGCCTCAGAGTAAAATTTCCTCAGCACCTAAAGAGATTTGAAATGAGAATGTTCACCTTTGTACAAGGCACAACTCTGTTACAGGAGCAGGTGAGATGCCTCTGTGGTCTGTCGTGTGCTGTCGGCAGTCCCAGTATGTGAGCCTGGAGCAGTGCATGCAGCAAGTGCTGGGCAAGGTCTCAGCTGGCCAGGGGCCACCTGAGGCTCTTAGCCGCCTCCTTAAAGGCATAACACTTATAAGACCACTAACCAAGGACTAGCAACTTAGTGATGTTCAGTCAATCTCCTTTGGGGAGATGCTTGCCAGGTAAGAGTCCACTACACATAAATATTCTTGCCTTGTAGCTGTACTTCCATTGCAGTGTGGTGATCTGCAGCACAACCCAACAGCCTTCAGGCCTTCCTTGTCCAAGGAGATGCAATCCTGGGAAACACAGACTGGGTAAGAAACTGGGCACTTCTCAGGTTACTCCTGAATCTTTGCTCAGCAATGTGGCAGATGCTTTCCACAAGCTGTGTAAGACGACAGACTCCTGGTCCTAGCGTGTGCTGTACAGGAGATTATAAAGCTGAAATGTCTCCCTAGATCGCAGTGCAGAACCACATCCCCATGGGCAAATATCATCTGGAGCAGTGCTTGTTAGGAAGGAGAACAACTAGCAGAGGTTAGTGTCAATCTTAAATTACACTACTGAAATATGAAGCATGCTGCTGCTGTAACATAATGCATGTCTGTATGCTCTCTTCTCCCTGTAGGTGAATACACTCACTTCTGACAGAGACTGTACGAGAACTATTTAGTTTCATGAAGTCGCAGTTAGGTGGCCTAAGCAAGCACAACCTGCTAAGACTTAAAAGTGAAGAGACCTTGTAGAGCATCTATTAAGAAAATACACTGGTGACATCTGCTGAGAAAAGGGTCAGCTAACCAGGATTAGGAATCATAGACTCATAGAACCAGTACAGATGTATCTTTAAGTTAGCGTGCTCTTGTGTTCCTCTGCAGTGTTGACCTCTTAGTTTTTTGCGTGACTTGCATCTGACCTGGTCTGCTCAGCTAACGTCCAAAACTTGCGTCTGGTCACTTCGTAGTTCGAAGCATTTGTTCTGGTGTAGGGGAGGAAGGTGGCAACAGGTGTGAAGTCAATTGTAAATCATTCTGAGCTGCCTTTTTTTTTTAAGCTTCAGTATGACCAGAGGATTGCAGGAGGCTGAATGTCAGTAAGACAAAGTGTTCTTCAAAGCAAGATGGGGACAAACATACTTGATCTTGTAGAGGCTACTGACAGAAAAGCTGTAAACTGTGGATCTCATGAAAGTGTTGCGAGTCTGCAACGTCAAGTTGCTTTCCTTGTATGAGGCGACATCACTCAGAAGTAGCATCAGTGACTGCTTAGAGACTAAGCTGTCAGCGTAAATGGAAGAAAAGCTTTTAATGAACACTTGTAGCAGTAAAAATTACACATGGACTCTATCCACAGTGTTAAGGATTCTTCCGTACTAGAAAACATGATGCTTAGGGGCTCCTGACAGATTTTTTTTTGTTCTCTTTATTTTAGTGGAGGAAAATTTCTTAGTTTCCTCTTTGCATCTGAACAGTGCTGCTGAAAACAGTTCAGATGCGATATTATGTTTTCCTCTTCTAAGGAAAAGCTATTGCTTAGCATGAATCGTTATCCCTTAGGGCTAAAGATACTATAGTGGGGGTGTGTCTGCTTTTTAACTTTAAATTACATAAAATCGAACTATGGGAAATTTCTGTTAAGGCTAACATGAGCTAGAAACTATTTTTGTGAATCTCTTTGCACTTTGTCAAAAAGCATGGTGTCAAAAGGTAAAAACTTCTGGTTTTGCTCCTATACCTGTACAGAGATCCCACTAAACAGTTATTGTGCTACAATTACAGTCTCATGTTGGTAACGCTTGTCCTTCAGTTGCCTGCTAAGCATATCTGTAGTAAATGTCTTGTACTGTCATTTCTGTTAAAATCTATGTGGGCTTCATGATAAGGGATATGTCAATCCCCAGCTGTTCATCAGCACTCTTTTCCAATAAAGTAGACTACCATGCTAGAGGTGTCTTGCTTTGTAACTCCTGTGCTAGGTGAGGACTAAAGCCATGGAGCTGTGATATTGAGAAATGAGTTGTAAATATGTCAGCATGGGAATAAAAGGAAAATGCAGAGCATATAAGCCTGACAGCAGACGTAACAAGTCAGTGACTTCACGCCTAGTGCTTTCCACTGCATTAACCCAGTGGGTTCAGTACTAGTTGCTCCTCAGTCTGTAGGCACAATCTATCGGGAAATCAAAGGACACACCTATAACACACTGCTAAGATTTTGCACCTAAGTATGGGCACTTTAAGTGGTACGGCGACTTCTCTGTGCGTCTTGCATCATGCTGACTGTCTCCCACGAAATGGGATTATTATACAGTGACTGCTCCAGATAGGGCAGTGCCAAACTTCATCTGCTGTGACAGTGCCCTGCCAGCACAGTGTGGGTGCTGTGGGTGGCCTGAGCCACCTTCTCCCTCCCTGAGGGAACAAATGTAGCAAACCGGGACTGTGGTGACACCCGAGCATGAGGCTGGGCAGCCTGTTTCAGTGCTGTTAACTCTGTCTCAGTTATGGCTTCCTGGGTTTCTGATTCCTGTCTTCACACCGAGACTTGAGAACAACACCACTTTAGACTAGAAAGCTCAGTCTCATCTAAGGCACCTTGATTTCTTTTCATAAAATTAGTCAGTATCTTGAGTTTATCTGTTGAGGCCAAGGTAAACTGTGGCTCTACTCTTCAGCTCTTCTAAAAGTCTCTGCTTAATGTCATTTTGCAAAATGGGAAGTCCTAATAGATAAGGTGGTCCTTTACCTTTTTGATATATGTGAAAATTCAAGGAGACTCCACTCCATGGCTGGACTAGAATTTATAGAAAGCTTCTTGTCAGATTTTCCAATAGTATATGAGACACATGAAATCCATCTGAATATCAGTAAAATCTTCTAAAGACATGTCAGTAATACTCTCTTCACCTCAGAGGTGTCTGTTTACACTAAAGTTCAGCCTTCCTGGTTATATATGTATAAAAAAAGAAAAAAAAATCCTCTTCAAGTGTTGTATCAACACCTCTTTGCCTTTTAAGTGGATATTTTATGACCACATGCTTTTCCCCCTGGTATTTGGGATGTTATTTTTATATCCCTGTTAACACAAGTTGAAAGCAGATCAATCTTCTTTGTTTATGCTTAATGTCTTCTGCAATTTCAACAGGTGAATGATAAAAGTCTGAGGGAAAAGAGAAGTCTGGTGTGATTTGTTTTTCCTAGGAAAATAGTAACAATAACAGAAATGTACTGCAGACAGTTGTTTCCATTTCAAATAAAGGGCAGTAAGTCAGTGCTACAAGTAGCCTCCTTATAACTGGTCATTGACAGAAACGCATAGCTTTCATTTTTACTGTAGTCTATATTCAGTGACATGGCTGGTATTTTAAAACTCTGCTGCTTTGGTGATTTAAAGCAGCAACAATTTATATATTAATACCAAAAAATTAAGAAAACTGGTATTTACACTTACATTTTTTCCCCAATTAATCTTGTAGTATATTGCTTTGCTTTTTGTGTTTAAATCTCAATGTTTTCAGTAAGAGAAAATGCTATACACCTATTTTCAGAGGAAGATGTGTTGAAAGCGATCTCATGATTTAGGAAGCTTTGGTTCGAGTTTTGGCTTCTGCCACAAGTGTATTTGAGTCTTCAGCTAGTCATCCCCATAAAATTTCTGCTTTAATTCATGCATATGAGTCCATAAATGCCCAAATGCAGTGTTAGCTAAATTCCTCAATCCCAGATAGGCATGCATTTTGAAAGAAAAGCTTTCAATGCATAAGTAAGATGAATTGGTCTCCTTACACTACTTGGTGTAGTGAAAAGAGAGCAAGCCCAGGTTTGTGTTGCTGTGTAAAAAAGCAAAAAGTCAGGGGGTTGATCAGGGAGGGAAGTTCAGATGGACCCAGCTGTACAGCTCCTTAAAAATGAACTGCTTATCTGGGACCTGGGACTTCACAACTGTGTTTCCCATCTGTTAAACGCATCAATAGCATTTGTGGTTGTATGGCAAATAAGTTGAGTAGAAGTAAGTCAGATACTGGCTCTTTAGAACCTGGGCTGCTTCTATATTGTTGTGGGGGATTTTTTAGCTACTGCGGTGCAGAGCTGGAGGGACGTCCCCAGCCATCCCTGGGCAGGGAGGGTGTGGAGCTGTGGCAACTACTAAATAAGCAGCTCTCACAAGGAACTGACTGAAGTCCTTTTGCAGGAGGCTTTCTTCCCCCCAAGCACACCTATGTGTAGCCCAAATGTGTAACCATAAAACCTCTTGGCACCTACGTGGTGCTCCCTAGCGTAGAATTTCAAAGCGCTGCGTGTGTGCAGGCAGGTGGGCAGCCCAGGGCTCCCCTCTGCTTTGGGGGGGTGGGGGAAGCTCTGTGGCTCGTTGAGCCAGAGCTCGCCCCTGGAACTTCTTCCACGTGTTGTCCTTTAACCACTGAGGGATATTCTTTCTGAGGTTCTTGTTCTTCCCAACAAGGGAATTGGGCCTCCTTATCTTCAGGTTGCTTGTCTAGGTATTACTGCTGATGGCAGGCAGCACACTGCTGCTGCATCCTTCTTATAGGATGGGCAGAGAAGTTGTCGCGCTCATGAATTCAGATGGAAAGCCTGCCCTGGAGAGTGAAGCTGTACAATCTTCTGAATCCTGGGCTACTACTCCACCTACTTGTGGGATCCCTTCTGCTATATGTAGGTGTTGTGCTTAGTGACACGGTTTAATGGTGGACCTGGTATTGCTAGGTTAACAGTTGAACTTGCTGATCTTAAAGATCTTTCCCAAACCAAACATTTGTATGATTCTATACAGAAAGAAGCATCATATACTTCCAGCTCCACCAGAACAGCCTCTGGTCTTTAAGGTATGAGAAATCTAAACCTGTTCTCATGCCACTGATAGCAGCAATTCCTCCCTCCAGCAGTGCCAATAGCCTGGCTGGTGGCACCAAAGGAGTTAACTTGTATAAAATCCATTATGTGTAACTGCCTGCTCTGCCCTGCCTTACTCTTCCTTAACAAAATCATTAGGATGGCTGTGGGGAAAAAAAATCTCTTTTTCTCTTGCTTCTGAAACTTTAAGCACTGTGGCTCTGCCCTCACACCTGATCCCTGCTTCAGCAGTTCACCCAGTGTTGGAGGCGAGGGCACAGCTCTGAATGAGAAGAGCTGCTCAGGAAAGCAGCTGGTGAGGACCAGTCACCTCACCTAAGGTTTAGTGCCCCTTGCTCATCTTTTCTCTCACCTGCAACCTGCTTCACTCTTCACTGCCCTGCTCTCCAGTGTCTTGGGCAGGGAGAGCACATGCACAGTCTCAGCTGCTTCTCTTTGGCTCAATGCAAATTGACCCTTTTTTTTTTTTTTTTTTTTAAATGTTTACTTGTAGTGTGTAGCAACTGACTCTGTGAGCAGCAGGATGGTGTAATCATCCCATCAGTAAACTGAGGTGAAGCACTAGTAGTTTAACCAAATTGCCAAATTTCTGTATCAAGTTTTTTCCTGGGATTCTAAAATCTTTTTTAATCACTTTCTGCAAAAGACAACAATATTCATTCATTTTCTCTTCAGTATTTTAGCACATACCTGCTACTCTTTCAGCTTTGACTAATATTACAGTATGATTTCATGTACCAGTTGCTTTATGAGAAAATTGTGAATTTACTAGAAAACTAAGTTTTGGTGTTGATGACTTCTTTCTGCTCTCAATGTTAGTAAGGAATTTCAATGAAGTGCTACCTGGAAAAGGGAGAGCTCTTGGGGCAGGAAGAATTCATTTCATTGTCTGGGACTAATCCCAGTTCACTCTCTTCTCTTTAGTATGTTAGACAGCTCTATCCCTTAGGTGGAATGTAACTTAATTCCTCAGTCATGGATTTCCAGTGATTGCTGGGCTGCTGCTTTATCTTTATTTCCATGTAGATTTTTAACATATTGTGTTGAGAGAAGATGCTTGTGAGGTGAAATATGTCCTCTACTTCTGTGACTTGTGCAACTTTTTCCACTTGTTCCACTTGCAACTTGTGCAACTTGTTCCCCTTGGTTGCCTCTGTTGTATGGATTATTGTGGTGTTGCTGCTGGAATTCGGTATAGATTTATGGGCCTTACATACAATCCTGGAGTCTAGATCTCACGCTCTTTCACATCACAGAATCATAGAATGTCAGGGGTTGGAAGGGACCTCAAAAGATCATCTGGTCCACCCCCCCTGCCAGAGCAGGATCACCTACAGTAGGTCACACAGGAACATGTCCAGGCAGGTTTTGAAAGTCTCCAGAGAAGGAGACTCCACAACCTCCCTGGGCAGCCTGTGCCAGGGCTCTGTCATCCTCACAGTGAAAAAGTTTTTTCTAATATTTTTATGGAACCTCCTATGTTCCAGCTTGTACCCATTGCCTCTTGTCCTGTCATTGGACATAATTGAAAACAGCCTGACTCCATCCTTCTGACACTCACTCTTGACATATTTATGAACATTAATGAGGTCACCCTTCAGCCAATTATATATTGTAATTTATATATTGTAAATTCCTGAGAGTAAAGGAAAAAGAAAAGAGGAGGAACCTTAATGGTATTCTATTTTATTGAAAAATAAATAATATTGGCCATTTAGTAGCAGCAGGATTGTACCATGATATAACAACTCAAACTGCTTCCTCTGGATGAAGGAAATGTCTATGCCAAGGAGAAGAATTACAAAAGGAGAGGTTTATAGAGGTGCTGTGTGTCAGGCAGAGCAAGAATTCATTTTTTTCTGGGAGGGGAGAAATAAACCTGGCAGATCCTAGGAGATTCCAGTCCCAGGCAGCTACTGAACCTATCTATGCCTCCATAACTTTTTTTCTTCTTACATGCAGGTGGAAGGAGAGATCCCCTAAAAAGCGATCAAACAAATTCAACAGTGCAAGAGTAAAATGTGTGCTAATAAACTAACTCAATCTTGGGCATGGGCTTTGTGGGGGAATAGTCGGTTCGCTAAGGTCAACTTAGATGCAGGTACATTGTTCTGGAGCTCTAAGTGTTTAAAGGAATGGCAGTGGCCACTGGAATGCTGGAGCTAGGGAGCATGCACAGGCAAGTAGTAAAGTGTCCTTCTGAAACTGGAAGTCTTGCCTTTGTGGTTACTTAAAGTTGTTGCTCCACCTTGGACTTGCAGAGAGAGAGAGGAACTCTATAGGCGCCTAACAAGCTCTAGCCCAGCACAGTCAGGGCTTTCACCTGACACTTTGTCTGAGGTGGGGGGAAATGCTGACCCTGAGCCCCTCCTCACACCTGCAGGGCACTTCCTACTGGGACCCTCTTTCTGTGTACAGCATTACTTAGCTTTGTGCACAGCAGCCTTTGGAAAATGTTAGCTGTCAGAGTCTTCATTTGTAGAGGGGTAAACCAAGGCAGCAATACTGGAATGACCAGCTATGGTCATCAATAAAATAGCAATAAAAGGGGATCCTTGTAACTCCTTGTTCTTCTGCTTTAACCCTAGTCTTCCCTAGTTAAAGAGCTGAAAAGCATAGTCATTACCTGTAGTTTCAGGTGTGGAAGATTTAAGGATCATTAAGGTTAAAAGTCTTCCCAAGCCTAGACACTACCTGTGAATCATGATGGTCTTTAAATTCATCACAGAATGACAGTACTATCCTCCTGTATATTTGCCAGTGCTGGTAGCTGTCAGTGGTAATGAGAGGCTTTGAGAAAGGATGTGGGACCAAGCTCTCGGTGATAATTCTATGTAAGATCCCATCAGCAATGTGCCATTTCACTCCCTTGCAAAACACAATCCAGACTGACCCTGTCTATGTGAGTCTTTGTCTGCTCAAATCTGGATCAACTGCACAGGTTTACACTGAGGAATGCTATGCTGATATTAATGCTGCCATCTCACATGTACGTAAAATTTTCTCCAGTTTGACAATATCTACAGGGCTTTAAAATTTTTTTCTACTTATATTCTTTCTGAGACCTTAAAGCTTGTGAGAAATCCAACATGGTTGTTAAAACAAAACGAAAGTATATGGGATATGCTTAAATGTGGTTACATTTTGACTGATAGTGCTACTTGCATAAATTTGAAGGGACACTGAAGGATTTCATGCTGATCGCCCCAATATGCATGTACCATGTGAGAAAAACACTGAGTCAACATAGACTGAGGCTTGGATTTAAAAAAAAAAAAAAGTGTGCAAAGACAACTGTATCTCCTTCCAAACAAACAGTGAGTCAAAAAAGGAGGATGTAATAAAGTTTTAGCTTTTCGGTGCTCTGCTACAGGGTGTATCCACAAAGCTAAACCCACGCAGAGATGCTGATCTACCGATCCCGGTAAGACAAGTCTGTTCCCTCCTGGCTGCTGCTCTCTCTGGGCCTTGCATTTTCCCATGGAGATAAGATTAATCGGACATAATTAACTCCACACAACTCAGCCCTGGGTTTTGCTCCTCTCTGTGCACCGCTGGCCTCGGCACAGCCAAGCCTTACAAATCCATCTGCAAAAAGATTTACAAAGCAGCCTATATTTTTTTTTGGTGGTGTGGTGAGACCTGTATCATACCTGCAGATAAAAGTCAAAGAAATTAAGGATGAAGACTATGTCCTTATTTGTCTGGTTTTTGAAGGATTTTGTGTGGGTATTTGACAGGGTTGTTACTAGCTGTAGGAAACAGCTGATCTGACAGCTTTTAATAAGGAGACGTTATGGTTACTGCAGTCATACTAGGTTTCAGTACGCTTTGAGGATAAAACCGTGCACCACCTAAATCAGTTTATTTCATCTCAGAGAGGAGGAAGGAAAGGACGATAACTCAGCCTAATCATATTTGTCCTAGCAATTTGATGTAAAAAATGTCTTCTGTAATTTATCAGGCACTGAAGCAAGGGGGTTTTATACATTAAATAGAGACATATTATATGTTTCTGTATATATTAATAAAGAAGATAGGATTTAACAGCAATTTATATATACAAAACATCAGTTTGCTTATATTTCATTTCCAATATTTAACCATCATTGTTAGATTTTAGTTATCAATAAGATATGTGATACAAGATACAGACTATGACACTGATTTATTTGTTTATGAGCAAAGACGTTCTCACTATTATTTAGTTTCTCGATTTTTACGTACATTGGCAACATGGATAAATAGACAATACTTGAACTAACTATACATGTTCTTCCACATCCTAGTATTAAAGTGCCTACAAATCAATACACCCAGTTTCTTATAGTCTTGTTGTCATTTACTTTTTTAAAATTCAGTTAAAAATGCATGGATTTACTATTGTCCTTATTAAACAGCAGATCAGTCACAACAGCGATATGTAAATTCTAGGAAGACCAGTTGGCTTTCTTTTGTTGTTTTAGTTTTGTACTGGACTAGGTTTAATATTTCTCAGAAGCTTGTTATTGAAAAGAAAAAAAAAGACATTAAAAACCCCCCCCAAAAAACTTCTGTCTTGGCAATCTGCAGCTCAGGTTTTTAGGCAATCCTACATCACCTTCCAGCATCGCATCCGACGCACAGCAGTGGCCTTTGCTCTCCCTCCTCTCGCACTCCGTGCCGCCGCACTCTGGCAGGGAAGAAATTTTGCTGTTTTTTTTTTTCATTTGTAAAGACCCTGAGCGTGCTGGGGTGGGTTACTCCGGATGGGGGTCTACGCCCGCTTGACACTGTCAAGCAGCTCCGTCAGCTCGCTGATGTACTTGATGGTGTACTTCAGGGTTTGTATTTTGGTGAGGGGCTGTCCCCTCTGGCTGTAGACGGGGGGCAGGTAGTTGCGCAGCGTGTGGAGCGCATCGGCCAGGGTCCTCATCCGCAGCTTCTCCCTCTCGCTGGCCTTCCTCCTGCGCTGGGCCGACATCCTCACCTTGGTGCCCTTGGGCAGCCGAGCCTGCCCGGGGCTGGGCAGGTAGGCGGCGGGGAAGTCCACGAGGCCGTAGCCCACCAGGCTGCCGCCGCTGCCGTAGGGAGTCTCTGCTGCCGCGGGGCCAGGGGATGAGGAGTAGGATTCGAAGGAGGGTGTGGGGGATAAGCTGTGAGGAGAAGAGACGGAGTGCAGCTCGAAAGGCCCAGCGGTGCTTTTCCAGTCCCAGGAAGACAAGCAGACGGAGTGCTCCGACCCCAAAGCGTCTTCCATGTTTACCAACGTCTCGTGCAGCTTATCCATGCTGGAGGAGCACTGGGGAGAAGCGGTGCTCTCTCGCCGGCAGCGAGGGCGGGCCCCGCCGGCTGCCGAGACCTTTTTATGATGGAGGGAGGAAAGTGACAGAGTGGGAACGTGGGTTTGGCGAGAGGAGTTCAAAGGCCCGCCACAAGTGCTAAGATAGAAGATGAACTGCTGATGTGCTAGGTTTTTCTCAATGATAATTATCAACCTTCAGCTAAAAAGCCTTTAAACTAACAGGCAACAGTGAGAAAGGAGGAAAAAAAAGATTATCTTCTCGCAACTAAACCAATTAAGGTTGCGCATCTACATGTAACATTGAGCTGGGGAGATAAGTGGCGAGAGAGGAAAAAGAAAATTAACAATTTTACAAAGCGGTTTACAGACATAGAATTTAAAGATAATGGCCACTAAAACAAACACTGAATTTAAGCCACCAGGACCTAATTTCTTTGTAGCTGTTGGAAGGAGGTGGCACTACAGCAGGGATTTCATCTGTGCTGACTGCTGCTGAAGTAGCCTTTCATTACCCGCATCTTAATCATGAAAGTCAAAGATTGTTTGGATTTGTCCATGTTACAGCTCTCAATAGATTATAATTTCTCTCTGGATCACTTTGATTTTCAACAGGAGAAGGGAGGAAAGACGAGGAATGCATTCCTTGCAGTCCATAGATTCTTTTGCTATTTTAAATCATGACTGGGAAATCAGAAAGGAAAGCTGCAACTGTAAATAAGTCAAAGTCTCAATTTAAAAAGAAATAAGAAAATGTAGTTTAAAAAAAAAGTCTAGGAAATAAATGGTGATAAACCAAATGTTTTATGTAGAAATTTAATTCAAAGTAATATACAGATTAGATGTGCTTAAGAAAAGACTAAAAGTTATTTCTGTAAAGTTGTCTACCTCTAGGAATCCATTCTTCTGCTAAAAGAAAACCCTTTTCCAGACCTAACTCAATGCAATAGTGAAGTTACATGTTAGGAAGCTCAAGTGAAAATATATATCCTTTAAATTAATAACATTAATAATGAGCACTTTTCATCTCAGACCAGCTTACAGTGATGATTAATGATCTCTATTACTCCGGGGAAATGGATAAGCAGAGGTGAGGAGTAACTTGCTGAAAATCACACAGCAAATTGGTAGGAGAGCCAGGAAAACTGTCCAAAAGCTCTGCAGCTCTACTGCCCAGCTCAGCTGCCAGTCATGACTTTGCATCAGCCCATAATGAAAAGAAAGTATAAAATATGATGAAGAGAAGTGGGGAAGGAGTGCCAACCTGGAGGGAAAAAAAAAACAAAAAAAAAGTAGGATTTGTTTTAGAGTTTTTTCCTGCTGTGTAATGGTCTCTGGGTGCACCATACTCCACTCTGAAAAAAGGGATGAAAGCCCCTGGATGGCACAGAGCTGAAGTAAGCTGCAGCTTTCTGGGATGCACTATTTCATTCTGACTGTGAAATCCTCACTACAACCACACAGAAAAAAAACCAACAAACAAAAAAACCCCAGTCCAACAATCACCATTGTCATTAGGAAGGTTTTTGTGAATTTTTATGAGTTTGAGATCAAAACGTTGGGAAGCAGCTTGTGGGACACTCACCAATTTTATCCTGAGACGAATAAGAAAGAACTAAAACATGAAGGATTTTCGTATTTGAACACAGCCCGACACAGTTTGACCATGACAACATCCACCCCATGCAGAAAAGTGGGACACAGCTCCCCACAGGCGGGATTACTTTGGGTTTTATGGCTACTCTACCATATTCTGCGTTCTGCTTTACTCTTTTAAGAAAAATGAGCTGTAACATTCATAAGAATCACAAATGCCTGTTACCAATTAAAATTTACACCAGACGAACGACAGGTATTTTCTGTGACTTCGGTGAACTGAGCGAGTTCCACTGAGCACCAGGACAACAGTCACAAGGCCACAAGTTAGACACAAGGTCTAATTTACCATAAATAGGGGACTAGTTTCTCTCCTAGTTAAAATCTCTCGCACTCTTTTTTTCCTCCCCACATTTGTGTTTCTAGTGCCTTTTCCATTTGACGTGTCCCCTGTTTTCATTCTGTCTTTCCTTTTTTTTTGGTAAAAACAACAATCAAAAGTCTGCAAACAGACAAAATCAGGAGGGGAAGGTGGAAGTGGAGGAACTTCTGTCAGGGTGTGACAGGAAAAAGAGCTTGCAAATATATGTGTGTATACACATATAAATATATTAAAATACACATATTAAGTATATATACATATACTGAGATAAACTGTTCTGTCCAGCTTAGATTTTGGAATCAAATGTTAATCAAATCCAGTCAAATTTAGAAGCAAAAATTTCAACAAGTCACTTGTTTGCTGACTATAAACAATGCATGTTTCCAGTTAATTTATACCCCTAATCTGTGGGTAAATCATAGACAGTATTGCTCAGACACCAAGAAGGAAAATATTTTGTGCATGTCCAAGATGTTTTTGCTGTAAATGACAGGTGAACACAGTCAGACTTCATGTCTATATTCTTATATATAGGTATTCAGATGAGATTAGGCAGGGAAAAGGAATGCATATTACAGCAATATCTACATATTTTCTTTTATCTCATGGGTAAATGCTTAGAGTAACCAAGGCAGGATATTAGAGTATGTGGACAACTGCTCTAGTTGCATGAAAACTCATTGTAACTTACAAGCTTATGTTCTTACAAACTGCTACACGGGCAAGAAAAATATCTAGGCTTTTCTATATTAATGAATAACACAGGGTTAATGGTCATGCTTGAAAACTGCCTTGCAGTTGTGTATCCTTTTATATCACCATCATGCTCCCTCCCTGATGCTGTCTTAGCTTGGACCCACCTAGTTATATCCCAAACACCACTTGACTGTGATTCGAGGGATGTCACGGAGGGCATAAGGGTGAGCAAATGGTGTGAAATATGAAAATTGCACATGAAAGCAAGCTTTGCTGTAACACGTGTCTTCGGAGCCAAAGGAGAGGCTGTGACGTGTTTGCTCAACTGGTAGATATGCAGCCAGAGGATCAATTTTGAAAAAAAAAAGCCACCCATTTCTACCCACAGCCCCCAGGTTCCCAAAATGTACTCACAGGTATAGTGCTTCAGCTTTGGTCAAATTGGGAAACTACGTAAGAATCAGCCTCCAAGATCCCTGTGTGTAAGTCAATGGAGTCTCAAGGCAGTTCTTGGATGAGTTAGTGTTGGATAGTGCTACATTTCCACCCATTAAGTAAGAGAACTCTCAGTTAGGAAATTATCTTGCAAAGTAGAGACAACTATAACAGGCAAAAGTTACTGGAAATGGTAGAACAGTTCACGGTTTTGTTTTTTTAATAGGGCCTTAAAAAGTACCACAAAGAAGAAGGCTTGGCTACAGGCTGGATACCAGGTTTATTTTTCAATGCTCTAAGAGTAGTTGATGCTCTCATACTAAAAAGATGATAAAGTCTAGTATTTCAGACACCTTCCTAGAAACTAAAACCACGAGGCAAAAAAAAAAAAAAATTAGTATTTGCAAACTTTATTCCATCCTCTCATAAATTTTAGGAATTCCCTTTTTGGTCTGCCAGTACTGTCAAACCATTGAAAGGTAGTGAGATATGAAGCTAACACCGATGGAATACTAACTGACACTTAAAAAATGATAAGGTATTTTCTGCTTGACTGATAGTTTTGATTTTCAGTAATTTCTTCTGTAATATAAAGGCTAACATCTCAATTTTCATCTTCTTTAAAATGAAAGATTTCCTGCTCATATTTCTCAATTCATCACAGAAGGGAGGAGAAGCATAGGAGTAAAATGTTTTCCACTTGAAAAAAAAAAACCACAAAAACCCCATATGTGTCATATGTGTCTGATTCAGATTTGAAATTTAAAATAGGTTGTCCAGATAACCACTGTTATCCACAAGTATAGTAGAAAAATGCATTTCTGTGTACAGTTATTTAAGTACCACTCTACTTTTTACATATATATTACAGCATATTTCCACCAAGCTATGAGTTTGGTAGGAGAAACAGACTTGTGACAATAAGTAAAAAAATCCCATTGGATGTGAAGCCTGCAGGCTGAAACTGAGTAAATATGGATAAAAACGTTTCAACAACACCAATCCCATAACAGTCAGCCTTTTTTACAATGAGGACAGAAGTCTAGTCTTACTTTAGTGACAAGAATCAGATCATAGTAACATCCTTGTAGGGTATTTAGACGATAAAGCCTCATCTTGCAGTTTGTACTGTGAAAAATTACCTCTCAGAAGCTTTTAAAGTGATTTAGTCTTTTATTTAACAAGAAGTTTCCCAAGTATTAGCTGCCCACTCACTGCGGAGGCAGCTGTGACCATCCTGCGTTACAGAGGCGCAGACGAGGAGTCAATCCCCCATATATAAAACGTGGGGTGAGCAGATGCAGGTCCCACTAACTTCAGCAGACGCAGCAGGTGTTCAACACTTTCAAAAAATAGTGTCGAACACTTCAGTTTACACCCAAGCTGGCAATAAAGGAAGGAAAGGATCCACCACATCTGTTATCCAGAGCCACATTAGCCACCAGACGAAGCTTCTGCCCTTTTCAAGGCTTTCCCTCAATTTAGGCAGATGTTTTTTATTTTTTGAATGAGTGGGCTTTGCAGCTTTTTTTCTACTCATGGAGGGTGGTTTAATCGGGGTCCAACCTCAACTGAAATAGATAAGACTTCCAGAGAAGCAAGCTGGTCAACAAGAACATACTTTTTTCTTTTGAGATCAATATGCCAAAGAGTATGGATAAACAGCCAGCTACAATTCCCAGAGGGAAAGAATGCAGTAAGAAAACCAGGACCGATCCAAAATCCAGGCCTATGAAAGGGAGCCCACAACCCTTACTATAATCAATAAAAACCATGTAAATTGGAATGTCTAATTGTTATTGCTGCCTCTGGCCAAACAAACCTGTGGCTTGCACAAGAGAAAATGTTATTTACTTGCAGTAAGACCAGAAATAGGCTAGTTCTAGTGCTCTTAAAAAAACCTGCCATAAACATTTAAAACTTCTAACATTCTCAAGGGCACAACTGCAAAATGCCCCACTAAGAGCCTGCTTGTGGAGAAGTATTCAAGTAAGTAACACTGATTTCACCGGGACTTTGCGTAGTGACAAGCATCTCTCTGGCATTACCCTGGCAGGATCAGGACCGATCTATTTCTTTTATGTCCTCAAATGTCAGTATTTGATCCTCCAAATAGTGGCAGTCTCCATCAACTGACAAGTGACATCAGGTCTGCAATGCATTTAAAACATCTGATCTCCAAGCAACTGGCTTCCCAGATGAAAAGACCTACGTGTGGAATTTACACCTACCCACCTTTTAAGTAGGGAGTTTATTACCCAGTGGTTTTCAGCTGATATTTAGGAATGTCTTTTTAATACCCCTGTTAACAGAAGTTGAAAGGAGGTTCAGCTGTGTGGTTGGTCTTTAATGTCTACTGGCTACTTCAGCCAGAAGGAAAGGGCAGAGCTGGGGGAGGAAGGGGAGCCTAATAAGGTTCATTTTGCTCAGAAAAGAAGTAACAGATAACATTAAAATAATAGAAGCTGCTTCAGTAGGAGAATTCCACTACCATTTAGTGCAGATTAACTGTATCAACATTCACATTTGTTTTTTTTAAAAAAAGTCAGCTATAATGAAGTGGATGTATTTCAGTTTTTCATGGGAGAGGTGTTGTAAACATTTCAAGATCATCATTAGCACCTCCTTTTCTACACAAAAGCATATATTCATAATTAATAAAGTACAATATATCTCCAAATGTTTCTTTTACTTTCCCCATGAACAGCCTGATGATTGCCTTTGCCATGTGTGACAGTGATTTCACATGTTTTTTAAAAATCTATGATAGCACCTAAGGGTCCCAGAGGAAGTTCAAGGTTTGCACTCTTGCTTTCCTGCTATTACAAAGGGGTTTTGTGCCCTGTGCTCAAAATGGTTAATTTTACAGCCTGATGAATTTTCCAAACCCAGGTAAATCTTACAAAAAAAATCCATTAGTCAGGAAAATTGCATTAAGATCTCAGTTATGACTATTTCTGGTTGAGCTGCAGAGCTGAAGCCTTGCATTTGTGAGGGGAGCTGTTTTTCAATTGCTGTGATGACATTTCAGCTCAGACTGTTCCTCTTCATCCAAGAACCTCCTCCCCCGTATCTGTTTATTTCTTCCTCCCGTGTCCTAGCACTGATGTGCAGAATTGTTGCATGCTGCTAACTGAAACCATGCTTTATCTTGGTGCTAAATGAAGTTATGCTCTGGGCACAGCCTTCAGTTCAGTTTAATAATTATAAAATAGATCAATAGAGTGGGTAAGAGACACATACAAGTGTTAGATTAAAGATTTTATTTATTTCTCACATATTTCATATTCTGAAATGAAGTGCTATGTCCCTGTTCAAGCCACTTTTCACAAGCACATGGTTAACTCATGGGTGAAGATCATTAATTTTAAACTGCAATCATAGATTTCCTGATGAGTTGCTAAATCTTAATTTTAATCACATTCAATCACACAGAAAAATAAGTCTGTCCTTCAGTATCCCGATGAACAGGAATGGCATATTGAGTTTGGGATTTTTTTTGCATTTGCTCTCAATGTTTCCATGAATTTTGCCTAACAAAATAAACTCAGTTTTATAGCAGTCCCATGAATAGACTTGAGTAAAATAATTTTCCCCCCCTTTTTTTTTTAATAGGTAATGTTGCACATACAGAGCTTTTCAGATTATACTAAAATGGAGGCAGTAGTTTATGCATTGGACAGTAGAGCTGCCATTCAGAGGCACCTGGACAGGCTGGAGAAAATGATCCAGGAGCAGTGTCAGGAGGTGCAAGGGAAGTAAATGTAAACCCTTGTGCTGGGGGGGATAACCCCAACGCAGCAGCACAGGCTCAGGGTGACTGGTCAGGAGGCAGCTTCCCAGAAAAAGACCTGGGGAACCCGGTGGGTTGACAGACTGCAGCAAGCCCCAGGAAGGGTCACCAAGCTGGCCAAGGGGGCTGGGGAACCTGGCACACAGGGAACGGCTGGGGAGCTGGGTCTGCCCAGCCCGGAGACGAGAAGGCTCAGAGGAGACTTTATGGCTGACTGCAACTACCTGATGGGAGAGTGAAAAGAAAAGCAACCAAACTTTGTAGAAGTTCACAGTGGAACTAAGACAACAAACCCAGCAACTTCAGAGTCTTACAAGCCTTTGTCCTTTCAACGATGTGTTTTAGGTTTCCTGCTGTACTTCTCATGAGAGAAAACACCGAGTTTTTTCCTGCCTGATAAGATTTTGGGACAGTTGTGTTTGGGTGACAAGGGCATGATTCAGAGGACTGCATTCTTCACCACTGAAGACCCTGCTCTCTTTCTTTGGCTCATGATCAGCTTTAATCTTCCACCTCTTCTCAATTTTGCTACCTCTAACTTGTCCTACCTATGACTAAACATTATTTCTTTTCTTCTTCTCTCTTTCCTCTCTCTCTGTCTCTTTAAGGTATTATCTCTTTGATTTTCAGTCTCTTTCCCATTCTTTTTCATACTTTTTGATACTGACAGTAGTAAATGATGCCCCCTGCTCATATAAATTATACTCTTCCTTTTATCTGCTCAGTTACGTGGAAAAAGCTAATTTTAGAAGCAGGAAACATTTAATTATACCCTTGAATCACGTTTTTCAGAAAATCCAAAGCACAGGTTATTGAATAAATATTTACAGTTGTTACAGTTACAGTATATAGTTACAGACAAGGGCTCACTTAAGGTTGTAAAGTTGCAAGAAGTCATTCACTTCAGGCCACCACCGCTTAGAAAATTCTTACATTATTTTAATTTCTATTTTGAAACACATGAGAGAGAAAAATAACTAAACTCCTAGTAGTAAGTCAAACATATAAATGTTTTAGGTCAAAGATAGAGAAGGTAAAATGTAGAGCTAGAAGGGAAAAGACATTAGTAAACCAACTCTTAGCTTGTCTTCACTCTAAGACCCCATTGAACTGCACGCTGCTGGCCACCCTGTCAGCCTGATGAAACACAGACATCTGGTTTGCACCCTGCCTAAGTTCCTCCTTAGTTAATGGTAATTGGGATGTGTAAAATCAGTGCATGCATGAATAACCAGGTAAATCTTGCAACAGCAGGTATGCAAATCTGGAGGGCAGCTGGTTCTGCCTAAAAATCTGCTGTCTTAGGGTACAGTTTGCTGCAAAGCTGGGAGAACACTAAAGCACCGTCCCGAGAGGCAGCACAATCACATGGACAGAAAATTAGGTCACAAGTGTCCCATTCTCAGCCCTGCTACCAACCTGCAGGATCATAAAGAGCCTCTGTCTTCTGCTTCTGCTCCTCCAAATCTCTCCCTTCCTTAGATACAGATTGTGTCAGGGCAGGATTACCTCTTTGCAGAGATCTTCTGTATGATGCCCGCCACAGTGGTCAACTTAAAGCTTATGAAACTATCCTAGTACAAAATACTGTATAAAATGGAGACGATATCAGAAAACAATTAAATCTAAATTCTCCAGATAACATTGCTTTAAGCCAGCTAAGCCCTCAGAGAAATAATTTTATAAAGTAAATACCAGCAAATGGGTTGTAGTAAAACAAAAGAAAAAGGAAAAGAATGAAAACTTTAATTTCCGTGACATTGACCTGCCCTGTCAGGTCGGGGTGCATGCTCATCAGTCTCTTTGCTCTTATCTGATATCTGACATTCTGTGATGAGTTCAAAGCAAAGTCACACAGATGGATAGTGCTCTCTTTTGAAGAACAAAATGTACCAGGAGTTGAATTTTCAAGTACATTTAATGTGAAGTCAATTCTTAGACTGAAGGAGCATCTTTCAACAGAGAGGGTAAAAAGAAAAAGAAAAAAAAATAAAGTAACTCTAAAGGGTTATTGGGGATTCCCTATTAATATGCATATTAAGTAAGCTAACATTTATGTAGTCCCTTCTACTTTCACTGTACTTCAGACAATGGTTAATCAATACTCATTAGATAGCTTTAAAAAGGGTGAGTGTTGGGACGAGGCGAGCCGTACCCCCCCAAACACAACACACAGCCTGGGGCCAGCTATTTGGCAAGACACCCCTGCCCTTGGGAGTTTTCCCTGAGATCAAATAGGCTGTCCTCCTCCAAGGAACCTAGCACGCCTTGTCTTCTTTCAGAAGAAAATATCATTTTGGAAAAATAAAATTTGCTTATGGCACAGGAAGGAATTTCATGCAGGCATTTTTAACTAGGAAACCCAGCCTACCTTTGGAATCAAGTCTGAGATGAGAATAAACGTGCCCCTGGCTCCCAGATCTGGAATTAACTTTTGTGATCCAGCAGAGCAATCAACTGATAATACTAAATTTTAGACAGTCGTGAGGGATACAGTAGTCCTGTACCAAATACTCACCTTTGTTTCTCCCAAATCCTGTGACTCCCTTCTTACTTTGCTGTCAAATAAGCAGCCATTAAGAACATCCTTTATATAGCCTAGGTCATAGACTTAATTTTACTCACAAACTCTCATGGTGTAGTAACACCGTCATTTTTTTTCAAGGCTTCCTCTTCCAGCCCAAAGACATCTCTCTTATCCAAAGAGTTGATTTAATCTTTTTTTTTTTTAAGAGAAAAGCAAAAATATAAATAATATTTCAGAAATGGCCCCAGAGCTGTCAAAGTCTTTTCTCATGCCAAAATTCTTAAAAAGTCTTATAGTAACAAGTTCCATTTCAACAATAAATTCAAACCTACAGAAGTCAATCTTCATGGCTCAGCGGGCTTTATGTCAGACTCTATTCCCTTAAAACCTTCCATGAGGACTTTCTCTAGCCTGAAAGAAACTCTTTTAAAAGAAGTTCAAATATATTTGGTCTTGTGTTATATAAAGGCCACTTCAGCAATAGAGTATTTTCTGGACACAAACCATATAATTATTTTTTCTAGTGTATATCTCAGAGCTACTTTTGCTCCCAGATCTTCCACCTGGCAAAACGTGTATGTAGGTGTCTGGCCAGGGGCACAAGCACCGCAGGGAAAAGATCAAAGGCCTATAAATGTGTCAAACTTTCAAATGCAAATCACCTGCCATAACGCTGCTGAGAACAAATCCTTCATTATCACCATTCTGTGAACGGCTTAAATTAGCCTGATTTGGCTGAAAAGAACAAGAAAAAGCAAGCCATTTATCTCCCTGTGAGTTTTATTACCTTTAGATTTATTTGGCTAATGGTCCAATAGCCCCCTAATCAGAATATCTGCATATCATATTCTTCAAATGATCCATAAATAAAATATGTGTTCACATAATGTTGCTATTAAAGGTAAACTGAGATCTGTGACAATAGGTTATTTAAAGAGTACTTACAATAAGACATTCTTTTTAACAGCCAACCTATGAGCTTCTGTGATTTATGTACTAACAATTGTTAACGGGCTTCTGAGCTTGAATTACATTTAGGGGAATATTTTAATGTGCATTTCTTTAACTGTATGTTCTCCAGATATATGCCATGCTCATCCTTATTTTAGAAAACATAATTACTTTCTCAAAATGTTTTTATAAATACTTGCAGTATAGAATATTTAATTGATCTAATTGACTAGAAGAGTTAAAAAAAAATCATCACACTATACTTAATCTTTATTTAGAAGGGAAAATTCTAGCACTCTTTCTTGAACGAACAACTGCAGAGAGGTTTTGTTATGTGAGTTTTTCCCGGATCTCAGAAAGAGGATAAGCCTTGATGAGAAAGCTCTTGGTCAGGATGGACGAGGGGCTGTCTCAGGGGAGCTGACTGGCAACCCTGAGCTCAGCAAGCATCTCCACAAGGTGTCCTTGGCTGGGTCTAGTGAAACTCCCCAGAAAGGTGGTAAATGGTATCTGCACCAGGGCGTTTCCCTTGGTCAGAGTTTCAGTATATTTCCCCCTGTGAAGCACCTCTTCCTCCACAGTCACCCACTTGGGTTATAGCCTGAATTATGTGATCAGTTAAACACAATATATAAGCAAGGGACTTTTCCCCGGGGGCAAGTAACAAGTTTATATGAGTTCCTACAAGAAGGCTATATGTGGTTATATAGAAATCCACATGGATGTCACACTCACTGTTGTGCCAAAGCAGTCCCAAGACTTGGGCTTCTATGGTGAAAGTGGCCTGGCAGTTGGGCTACATTTATGATTGCTGATGGTCATTTTTTCTGCAGCTCTAATTCATGGCCTCCCAGCACAAAATGTGTGGTTTTGTTTTTAAAATAGGAAAGAAAAGAAAAAAAAAAAAAAGAAAAAACCCCAAACTTAATTTGCTGGTATTTTACAAAAGAAATATGCTATCACTAAGAAATTGTTGCAAGATGCACACCACTATTATAAATTTCTTGGACAAATTTTCAGTTCTGTGTACAAATTCAAGCACATTTGGATCAAGACCACAGGCCTATTTTAGACAGTTATATTCTTCGGGGAGAGGAACATCGTCTCTGTAAGACCTCCATGGTGGGCTACAGATCACAGAACAAGCAAAGGACTAATGCCTTTTAAAACATTATTTATCAAACCGGCTAGGCTGCTACACAGAAACCAACCAGCTATTACAGGATACCTTCCAGCCGATCTTCAAAATCATTAACACCAGAGACTGCAACGTGGATGGTGCTGGATAAGTGAGTTTGCTTTTTGTTTGTTTGTTTTTGTTTTTACTTCCATAGAAAAAAAACCTTGGCATTTGTAGCTGAAGAAACACAGCACAAAAATATAAAAGGCCATTGTGTATCCTGTTTTCTTTCTACATTGTATCTGAGAACCTCCTAACCATGTGATTATTAGTGTTTTTTTAATGTATTGCCAGGAAAGAATATTCATAAAACAGAACAACAGAATAATATATTCTGTGCGATTTTACAATTAGTGTACTTACAACCGTAACATCCAGCAACCGACAGTAATACTGGGGGAAAGTATAAATACACCATCAACTGAAAACACTATTTCTTTAGAAATTCCAGACAAAAAATCACAAGACCACATTTTTTCCCCAAATATATATGTTGCAAATTTTAAGCGCAAGTAAGATTGGGAATTTTTAGAAAGGTAAACAAAGTCTAGAAAACAGAGTGACATCTTCTTTGATGACAGCCTATCAGCAGGCATCAGAACATGTGTCTGCACCTGGAGATCGCAATCCAATCACTTTCACTTTGACCTGTGGTACAAACCCCACACATCTCATGATGTTCAAAATAAATGCATAGAGATCCACGGTCTGAAACCACACTGTAAAAGCTTGTCTTTTGTTTAAAAAAGTAATAGAGAAGCAGATGTTGGGCTGTACATGCCTTACCAAAAATTACGGTGGGAGTCAGATGTGGGGAGGACAGCAGGCTGGCACGGGTATGCAATCAGGCA
>NW_009735878.1:0-13721 GCF_000703405.1 Apaloderma vittatum | reverse complement strand
CTGAACCACATGCCGTGGGCTACCTCAGGAGGTTATTCCAAAACTCACAACACAAGTGCTTAGCAATTCCCTGAGCGATTACAAAAAAATTATAGCACTGAAACCATCAAATTTGATTGAAATTGGCCAGTTATTTAAAAATACCAGTGAAGGACAAAGGAAAAGAAGTCACACAACATAGACAATGCATTTTTCTGTAAGGCTCCAAGTCCATAACTGAGTGGTGTGGCTACGTTCACAGAAACCCATCTGGACCAAGAAAGGCACTGAACCAATTTTCTCCTCTTTCAACTGAAATTCTTTATTCATTAAGAACTTCTATGAAAAAGACATCTCATATTCTTCTGATCTGTCTAACAGAATAAGAGAGTCCTGGTTAAGTCTACTAAGTAGTAGTTCTGGTTACCTACTCTCAGGAAACTTTCAGATTTCTATAAACTCAAAAGAATATAAGAGAGTCGCACCCTGTACGGCTAAGAAAGCTTTCTGGAGAGAGGATTTACCCACAGTTAAATCACACCAAAAATTTAGGCACAGAAAAAATGAAATGATAGAATTGCCCCAGTGCCATGCAGCCATCTGTGAACTGCTAATTGCCTGTTCCTTCAGCAGTATCTCAAATGAAGGACATTGTCCTCCTAACCAGCATCTTCCTAGGTCATACTGAGACATCCGTCCTGCAACTAATTAGAGGAAAAGATACTATTTCTCACATTTCTAACCTGCAGGTCTTACTTGGTAAAGAGGCCATTCAACACCTCAGTCTGGATGAAAAGTCTTATTAAAGCCCCTGTACAACAGATGTGTGTGGCTGTAAGTCCTGGAGGCCTTTCTTCCATCAGACTTGAGGCTTTGGGGACTCTGAGCCTGAGCACAGCTGCAGGTCGGGCAGTGAATTTAGCTCACCAGTGCAAAAAGATTCAAAGCAAACGCCTACAATGCACTGCAGCTGGCTCAGGGACAGAGAGGCTTAAAGGCTAAAGCTGCTGCAAGACCTGGCACTCGTGTCGGACTGCAAGGCAGCCCGAATTTGACCTGAAATGAGGCCAAAAATTTCATATTTTTGTAGCAGATAAAACTTGGACAGTTTCTAAGGTCTGGGCTATCTTGTCTGCCCGTTATGTGTTATGTGGTATCACTGCCAGGGCAGCACTGGGATGTTGGGATTGGAGGAAGGAGAAAGCACGTAAGGGTTCATTTAGTAAGTTTGCCACTAAATGTAACCAAAAGAGACCATGCTCGTGGTTGGCCCACCACGTCCCATCCTAAGGACCACCCATAACTTGCAACAGATCCAACCTCTGTCAAGAACGTTTGGTTGAACAAGCTTGGCTGGGGAGGTACTCTGGTAGAGCAAATTGCATTTTAAAGTAAGATAATGAAATAATATAAATGCTAACATACAGCTACTTCTACCCTATCTTGGCATTAAAAATATCCCTGGTTAGCTTCTCTTCCTTCATTTTTAGTAAGGCAGCTAATTCCCTTTAAATATCCACTTTGGGGATTTTTTGTACAGGTCGCTCCTTTATGGAGCAAAATTTTCAAAGGTCACATCCTTTTCCCCAGCTATGGTCAGTCTTTAAAGTGACAAAATTTCTCCAACTCTGTGACGGGAAGTTGGGGTGGGGTGTGGAGAAAAGGCTTGGTTTTAAGGAACTTTTAAAGTTTGATACATGATTAATCTTATTAATCTAATTTCAGTACTGATGGTAGCTACAATGAAGGATACATGAGCAAGAGAACTGTGCAGAGTGTTTCTGTCATCCGTCGTAATTTTGTTTTTTTGAAACAGTTAAAGTGTTTTGTTTCCTGAAAGAAAAAGCGCTAAATCTAGCACTAAGTTTACTGGTTTGTCAGTAGCACTTAGGTTTATAACAAGTCTCCATGGTATTCTACCCGCAGTCTCCTTTTATCTGCTGATATAATATGGCAGGGTCTGACACCTTTTTAGACATGAAAAGACTATCTTGTCTCAAGTAACAGCTGCCATTAGTCTCTTTTACCACTGTATTTCCAAGCATCTTTCTTGACACAACAGCACAGAGCCAAGCCTGTGAAAATCCTCAAAGCTAAATAATCCCCTTCTCAAATTAGGAAATTTCACTGTTAACCAGCAAAAGATTTTCTGAGTCCATCAATTCTATCCAGCGAAGTAAAAACTGCTAAATGCAAAGAAAAGAGATTTTTCCTGTTGTTGCGCGTGTATGTATTGATGATGATGAGGATACGTATCTAAAAACTAAGAGCACACATAGCTTGATAGTGGAATATACAGACATTGAGGAGTGGCTTGGCTGTGGCTTTTTAAGTTATATTTTTGTAGCTCTCTATGTATATGTAAATATTGTTTACATGGATTTAAACAGTTTTTATTTTCCTTTCTTGTTGATTCCGTATGGACCTGAAACAGTGAATTGCGATCACAGGGAATGCCAAATAATTGTTTCTCTTTGTTAAGCTACGCTAAATAAATTTGCTACACATAAACAGTATTTAAACATGTAGTTAGAAGTGGAAATAATAATATTTATACTGCTAAGAACCTATGGATCTTCTTTGTTTCTCTTGTAGGAATCTTTCAAGCTAGAGGGATGCCAACCATTAGGAGTGATGGACCAGGTAACGTCCTTGGGCTGGTACAGCAGTTCTGCAGAAGTATTTTCAGAAAAACGCTTGAAGAATGATGCACCCTTTACTTGCCCCACCTCCAGAGCAGGTATATTCTTTTTACTTTAGATGAAGCGCCCTGGTACAGCCTGCTTGGGCTGACCACGACAGACAATAAATGAAAACATATTCAGGGTCGTCGGGCTGATGCATCACAGTCTTGTATACTTGCAGCCAGCCTGGTGTTATCTTGTAGTATTTCCTGCAGAAGAAAGTTACACTGCGTGTACCCAATTCACTGAAACATCATCTTCCCAAGCGTGAGAGGTCGCAGTCAGCTTTGGCATGGTAAAACCTGTTCTAAAGAACAAAACTCATTTTACTAATGATAAATTTACTAATCCTTAGACTGAGTAAATCACAGAAGGATGATAAATTGAAACACTTTAAAAACTGCAATTTCCTTTCTGTAACAAATCACAACTTTAATTCAAGGAACAGACACCCCCAACTATAAACGTTCTTGTGTTTATTTGCTGCAGTGAGCAGTTACAGCCTAAACGAGATAGGGCATCCTGTACACTGGCTTTCACATCTATTGCTGCTTCTAAACTAGTGGCAGAAAAGTCACACAAAATTGAGATGCCTTGCAAATGAAAAAAATGTATTTTTTTCTGCCTTTAATGCTTTAACTGTACTTATGACATGAGATTAATCTGTAGCAATAATCAGCAACATAGTTTTTGGGGTTTTTTTTTCCCCTCTGCTGTTCTTAAAATCTTATCATTATATCTCACTTCTGTTTTTCACCATCTGTAAAACATGAACTTGTCATAAATCCAGCACAGTATTTTCAGTGAACCATCCACTAAAGCAGTCATCCCAGCCAGATCTGGAAAAAACCAAAAACCTCCAAAAATTGCCCTAGCTCCCCAATTCTAAAGAAAACCTTAAAGCACGGAAACCCACATACTCAGGGTAAAGTTGTATGATCTCTCCAACAAAAAAGCAAACAATGAAGATTCAAACTCTCAATTCCAACCTTCGGTATCCAAAATCAGCAGCAAGGAAAAGAATCGTACATAACCAATGGGTTTTTTTAACGAAAAAATTATCCAACTTCTCCACTACTGACCACTGCATAAGGAATCCTTCCATTTGCAGTCCCCCGGTGACTGCCACTTATTCTCCTTAGCAATTCTGTTCTTCTAGCTACCTTCTCACATTAGCTGTATGGTTTAGTGTCCAGGTGAGAGAGACCGCCTTCCAAACTAAAAATAATTTTCCAATACTTTGAATTTTTTCTCATTTGGAAAATCAACTATAAATAAAATTTCTCCACCTGTCCACACTGGAAAGTAAGAAACTACCGCTTTGTCTAACTACAGATTGTATTATCTATAGACTACCTATTTCTTCCTTAAACGCATCTGGAATTTAGCTTCTTAACTTTTAAAGCTTTGACCTTTATGAATAAAAATCAACATTTTTGTTAAGACACAGATATTCTAAATTGCTATGGTTAACGTTGTGACTTGGGAGTGGCCTTCCTTTGGCTGGTCCACAGAAAGAATTATGAACACTTAAACACAGGCAAAGAGGCATTTTGTAATGAGCTGTTGAAGACAACTCTTTTCCTGTGTACGAACAGAAATTGTTTCTATATTAAAGAGGTAGGAAAAACACTTTCCAAAATGTAATTGTATTCAGGTTCACCCTTTAAAACCAAAGATTTACACCATGCTATTCAAGGAATCTCCAATATCATCACTAGGTATTGATTTTCTGTAACTTAACATTCATTCTCAGTAAACGTGAGTGTTAGTTGGGACTTTCTATCTTCTTAAGAAAAACATGGCCCAAATTATAAATGTTTGATTGAAAGAGCCATCCAATTTCCTTTAAATATTAGATATTACAGCAACAAAACCAGAATATCGTTACATGGCTTATTCCATTCTTTGGAAGATGTACATACTCAAAGAACAGTTAATTATGGGATGTGGCAGATATAAATCTAGGTACCTTACAAAGTACATCTGCTGTGTGTCTCTGTCTCGTCCTTCAGAGCTAATCAACACAATCAGCATCCCAGGATTTGATGACCTATTTTAAAAGCAACAAAATTAAGCTAGTGGAGCAGAATGGAAAATTTCAGTTGCAAAAAGCTGTATCACTTTGTCTTATTATAATACCGAACAGCAGTGCAAGCCCCAATAAGTCTGGTTTTCCCATCAGAAGGACTAATAGCTGCACACAAAATCCTCATGACTGGCTAGAAGAAAATACTTTATCACAAACAAACAGCCTTACTCCCTTGTATACTATATCCTGGTGCTTATGTATCAAGTTCAGAACGTAATCAAGCCCAGAATAACTGGCACTTGCCTATAATTAACCATTCAGTACTTTTGCTAACGTTTTAGTTTCAAACTTTAGCACCAGCACGAGGTATTAGACAGCACTTCTGAGTCATCAAAACCGTTCCCACTTAAAACTGACTGAGCATACTGCTGAAACTTCGAGAAAGAACTCTGTAAGAGCTGAAGGTTCAGAGCTGTTATCATAACTTACTTTTTGGATAACCTAATTAATTTTGATTCTTCCTTTTAGTCGTTCAGACAGGGATAGGGGACTGTCTGCCCATGCATAAGGCACAACAGCACTGTTGGCTTCTTGTGTGGGACCACAACTTGACCTTCCAATCGGTTGCTCTGGACTTTGGGAACAACTAACTTCCCCAACAAAAGATAGTTTTGTAGATACGTACAATGATAAACTACTACCAGATTCTTTAAAATTGGTCTTTTTCTTCTTCACTTTAATTAAAAGGGCTGAGTCACTGTTCTTTTGCTATAGTAACAACATTACTCCTTTTCTTTGTAAAACATTTTTTAAACTGACAGGGTTCGGTTGCCTTTTTTACTGCTCATAAATCAGATTTGTACTCATGTTCCCATCATCACTGTCTTCACTAGAAGAACATTTATTCTGACACACGCTCTTTTTAAAAGAAGTTTTCCAAGTAGTATGAGTACAAGCTTTTTTTTCATGTGACAGCCAGTTACAAAAACTGCTGGTTTTGAGACACTGGAAGCATTTTGCACCCAAGAGGCAATGTCTCTGTTGTTTGTGCACTGAAGGCTAGAGATATTGAACTGCTTATACTATGGTCTTTTTGCATCATTTCAGCCAGACTGCCAGAATTTTTGTACTGATCTTGACCAAGGTGTTCACTGGATTCCCTTGCAGTTTTCTGGTAGCACATTATTACTTTCCTGCACTAGTTTATTTAAGTGACAAGACACAGAGACATAATCTCTACCAGGATTCACTGTTTCCTTTGTTCAAAACACCTCAAAGACTACATCTTCAGACAACAAAGGCTTTGATGGAATGGAAGTCTCCTTAAGTACATGCTCACTTAACGATCGCTTCTGAAATTGTCCCACAGCATCATCTGAAACCAAATCATCCTCAATATTAAGATGATGATGATCAGATGCACAGCATCAGAACATTCCGAGCTATTTCTTACTGTTTCATGAGCTAGCAGATGCGAGTGGTTTATACATGTAGTTAAGTCAGCTGCTGGATCATGGGTATCAGCCCTGCGGACTGCTGAGGTGCTGAAGAAGGCGCTTCCCGATCAGTGCTGCTCAGTTGTAAACCAGCTGTTACAGAGGAAGAGGACGATAGCCCTTTTTTAGTGAATTGTGCAGGCAACAGAGATGACTCAGCCGATGTTCTCTGTACGAGTGAGTAAGGTGATGCAGTCAGAGGAAGAGCAGCTGCTGATGCTGGCATTCAAACAACTGTGATGCAGGAAGCTGCAGTTAATGCTAGATCTTCTGATTCGGTACTTCTCTTGTGTGTCTTCTGGGTGGGTTTTTATATCTGATGTGGAGTCTTGCACAGAAAGAATTCCACATCAAGATCTTCAAATTCATTTGAGAGCGAAGATCACTAACTGGAACTACAAGCAACTTCATAAGCTCATTTTCTGCATCAACATAATGTTCTAAAAAATTAGTGAATGCACATTAGACATGTATATACACACATATCAAAGTAGGGAATAGGAAAACAACGAGTATAATGTTTGAGATTCAGATACACATAAAGTCTTTTTCATTCTGCCAGTATCCTGGTACAAACAGGCATACTAACAGTAGCAGTCTGTCAGCACAGAAAAAAATCTAGCTCATCAACAGTCACAGCTTCAGGTACATGGTGAAACAAGACATGAAATACAGAGTTCAGGTCTTATTAACATGTTCTAGAAAAAAGTACCTGAAGATCAAGTCCCGTGCTTTCTAAGTAGATTATTTTTTTAAGCATTGCGTTTACTTTCAGGGTATGTGAAATTTGATGTACATTTTCTACTCTTTTCATAGAACAGTTTTCAATCTTGCCCACATTTCATTGCCTCATAATGTTATCAAACCTTTTTCCTCTTTAAAGCATGCTATTCTTGTTTTCTGTTAAGTGTTTTGTCCCATAATGCACATAGAAACCAGACCAACCTGTTTTTTGCCACTCAATTTCAAAGCAAGGAACTCCATTTTTAATGTGTCTTGACCATCCTGTAAGAACAAGAAGAAGCCATTTAAATTATTTTGTTTAAACCTGAAATGAAAAATCTGTTATGAAAAAGTATTTCAATACTCTAATTTGTAATGATTTAGAGAAAAAAAAGAAATCAAAAAGCTATTCTGTATCAGACAGCCATATTGCAAACTCCTACAAACACCAGTTTGATATCTTCAACTGATGCCACAGAGAAAGCTGTTGCCATGGACAGTAATTTTCAAAACGACCAGGCAGGGTCATTTTTATCTTTTGCACAAGGCATGAAAATAAAACATGAACTGAGCAAGGGAGTCTGTCTTTATGAGTTTTTTCTAAAAACATTATCTACACTTCAGTTTAATAGGTTCCTACATGTGAAGAGGCTCCTGCTTAATCATCACTTTAAATACTCGTTAACAAAAGAAATCTTCGAGAACAGGCATGATCTATCTTTTAAACTCCTGAAACACTGGAAATTGTTAGGAACAGAGGATGTCAATTTATTCATCCAGGTAAATGCTGGTAATTTATCTAGCCCATCCATTTAAAAAGGAGCCCCCAAAAAAGGGAGCCCCCAACCACCCTTTTGAAAGATAACACTGAGTAGAACACCTTACCTGCAACAACATAATGGATTATGACACATAAACCCAGAGGAGATACCATCGCATTGCTACTGACTGTCCTTTCGTCTTCCAAAATTAAGGTCTACAAAATTTTGAACAGCAGATCAAGGAACACGGAAAAGCTGCTAACTTTCTCGAAATACAAAAATTTGTCAGGGGAGAGGGAATTTTGATTTCATTTGAGAAATGAAACCATCAGATACTGAAGTTAAAATAAGTTACAATTCCTGTCATACAGTGAAGTTCAGATTTGCCAATAGATACTGTAGATGCTGAAAGACTAAAAAACACAAAGATTAGATCATTAAAATAAAATATGTATATTGGGGGCTGACAGAATAAGAAAGTACTAACTCTGGATCAGAAAATCCCTGAGTGACAGAAACCTGAATGGTGGGAAAATATTCCGAGGGAAAGTAGTTACATGCTTATTTGTTTCTTTTTTCTTGCATAACCATTTTTAGTAACAGGATACTTGGCCATTTTCATGTTCTTCAATGCAGAAGTCCTGAAGGAAAATGTTATTTTGAGAAGGTGTAGCAGAATAGAACCATAAGCCAAAGCTTTCATCCAGCATACTAGAATGACAGTCAATAGGTCTGATAAGGAATCAGATACCACGACTGAATCTGCAGATGCACATTTCTAAGTCTAGGCTGTTATTCTGAATCACAGAAATCAATTACTCTTCTGCTAATAACCTGCGAAGAAGGTCAAGCCTATAATGCTAAATCTCACATGCAGATCCAAGGAAACAAAACAGAAAGCATAAGAAAAAGCAGATATTGTTGGAATGAAAAGAAACTACAATATGTATTACTACCTATTAGCAGTATAAGAATTGGTGTACTGATCTAATTTTTTACCCCTATTCAAAGTGAACACAAAGCTTCAGAGATGGAAGAAAAAACACATTATATTTCCATAAAAAAAACCCAAACAAAATATTATTTGCATCCAGCAGCAGAAGAAAACATATTAAGTTTGAGAAATCAAGCTATATTACCATATTGCCTGCAGTTGTTTTGAATCAAACATGGAAAGCATTGGTATCTCATGTCCTGATCCACAACCCAACTGAAAATCAGCAGAATTCTCTCATCGGTCCCTTTGACTTCCTTTCTGATGCATCAACATACATCGCCAGCTTAAGAGCCAGGAGACAGCTAATGTCTGAAGTAATTAAGAAGCTTGCCTAGCATAACGTAATTTAGCCAAGGAAGTAAGAAATGTGGTAATCTCTTTTCCCCCTTCCCTGAAGTATTACATATAGTGTCTCAGAGCTGAATTACATACTAGCAGGACTTTGAATAAAATCAAAGTACTTCAGCATATGACCTACGTTTTCATTTTACCTTTACAGCAAGTTTTGACACAATAAATTCTCAATTAACTACAAAGCTTGTTCTTTACCAATTCTTGGAGTATCCTATAGAGGCAGAAATACGAAACATTATTTAACAACAAACAGAAGGTATACAGATTTTCATAAAAACTGACTTCATAACATGTACAGAAATGACAAAAATTATCCCAGATGCTGAGAATAAACTGAGTAAAATCATCTTTTGACCAAGTTCTGAAGTCAGACAAGATGACATTACAGCTGCGCTACCAGTGTAGCACACAAGCTACATAAAATGGTCTTATGCTCAATGGTAGCTCAGATAAAACAAAGTAGAGAAAGTAGTAGAAAAACATAGGAAAAGGCGGATGGGTATTGTTGGTTTTTCGTTCTTGCTATCTGCAACAGGACATCAATATAAAACACTGGTAACACTTGCCAGTTAACTGACAGAGAACGGAAACTTTTCAGAATTGTCTTGGAAAGACAAAACAAAGACAGATCTTTCAGATTTTAGAGTCAAATAGCTGGAATTTAGAAGAAAAATAGCAAAAAGCTTTCACTGACTAGAAGGAGTTGCTTTATGGCAACAGAAACAATTTTTAATATTCAAAGACCTCAAGCACTTACACAAAATCAGTTTTCAGAGGCGACATAGGAAAGTGCAAGAGCATTTTCTGAAAATAAACCAATCAGAAACCTCAATAAAAACACAAACCTAAAGAACATCTCTCCTCCTGTTCGGTAACTTGTTTGCTTAATTTTGATAGTTACTCCATTATTATGTCATCACTGTGCATTTCCTTTATAGGAAAAGGGACTATGACTATGCATAATAGACAGGAACAGCAAATATTTTCACAGAATCATAGAACATTTTGGGTTGGAATGGGCATTTAAAGGCTATCTAGTTCAACTCCCCTGCAACAAGCAGGGACATCATCGACTAGGTCAGGTTGCTCAGAGCCCCATCCAGCTTATCCTTGGAGGTTCCTTTCCTGGAACCTTGCTCATGGACTGAAATCCAGAACCTTGTAGTAACTCCTAGATGTACTGAAGAGTTAAATTCAGTGGACTCAAAACAACCAGGAGGGCCACAAAAATGATCAGAGGAATGGAACACCCTTCCTATGAGGAAAGGCTGTGAGAGTTGAGGTTTTTCAGCCTGGAGAAAAGAAGACTCTGTGTCCTGGGTTTAGCTAAAACCCAGTCCTGTTCAGTGATTTTTTTCTTTTTACTTTTCAGTTTAGTCTCTTCTAAAAGGCTGCACGTTCTGAAGTTAGCAGCATGTTTTTGTAGACCGCCCCTGCTACTAGCAGTGATAACACCTGATGGGTCAGAGAGCATCTGTCCGTGTTAGAGGCTGGCCCAGCCCTAACCCATGACTCTGGGAGCCCTTACTGCAGCTTTTCAGTTTGTAAAGGGGGCTGTGTTGGGTTTCTGTCTGGTGAGTTTTTCTGGTAGTGGGGGGGCTGTAGGAGTGGCTCCTGCAGGAAGCTTCCAGAGCCTGCTTCAGCCTAGGTAGAAGTCAGACTCACCTCTGGCCAAGGTGAGGTCAATCAGCATCTCTGAGATCAATGCATTTAAGAGGAGAAACCTGCTGGGCAACTTCCATTCCTTTGCGTTGAGGAGTTCTTTGTTTTGGAGAGGAGGGAGAGGCAAGAGGAGCAACCATGCAGTCACCAAGTTGGTGAGGAAGGAGAAGGGCACTAGAGCAGAGATTTCACTGAGGCCCGTGGGGAGGTGGCAGGCTGAGGCCCTGCAGCTTGAGGGGATTAATGGTGGTGAACGGCCCAGGATGCAGCAGCCCATGGAGGACCACGGCCAAAGCATGCCAAGGCTCTGAGGGAAGCCCATGCTAGAGCACTCCATCACTGGGAGGACTGCAGCCTGCAGGAGAGACACACAGCAGAGCAGTTCGGGAAAACCCATGACCACGTGGGAAGGATTCCCACTGGAGAAGTTCAAGGAGGACTGTCTTTCACAAGAGGAGCACCATGTCAGAGCTGGGGAAGACTGCAAGGAGTCCTCTCCTTGAGGAGGGAGGAGCAGCATGGACGATGCACAGATTGCAACCTCCATCTCCTGCCCCCCTGTGCTGCTGGATGGGAAAGAGGTAGCTGGGAAGAAGGGATGGGGGCAGGTGTATTTGAGATCCAGTTGTATTTATTTTCTCACCATCCTACTCCGATCTAACTGATTGGTAAACTGGTGGTGGTTTTGTGTTTAAATTAAATTGATGTTTTTTCCCTGCAAGTCTACTCTGGTTTTTGCCCATGACCATAAGCAGTGAGCAAACCCTCCCTGTTCCTAATCTCAATCCTCAAGACTTTTGTTGAATTTTTCCCCCCCCATCCCCAATAGGAGGTGGATAGGAGAGAGCAAGGAGCTCTCTTTGCTCTTTTCTGCGCTTCTTTATGGCATCTAGGTGGGCTCAAACAACAGGGGCCTAAAGATTAATGTTCATTATCTATTCTGATTAGCTTTAAGTCTTCACAAATAAAATTTGTAGTGACTTACAAAGCATGTTCTCCAATTAGATCTTGGTAATCAGGCATTGTACAGCAAACGTTTCTTTCTTGTATTTAATGTGGCTAAGATTTCCTCCTGTCGCATTAAAAATAACGGAACATAGCCCTCAATTACTCACTTGTTTTAAAATGGCTTTAAATAAAGCTCTCCCTGTTCTTGCAGCTTCAACTTTCTTTGAAAGTCCACAGTGCATCTCGTTCCTCTTGGGGATCTCTCCCTTCATGACAAACATCAGTTAATTCCCATTGATGTGAAGAAAACAAACTGAAATGTAGGTTTCTGCAATAAAGCACAGTGTTCCATAACGTGCAGAATTAGCAAAGCCTGATTTCATCACACATTTTCCTTATATCCCTCAGCCTACCCTATGAACAGTTTTAGCTTTCCCTCCATCATTTATTATTCCCTCACCCTCAAGCTAACAAACTTTTTACCTACATCACTGTCTTGGGCTGAAGTTTTTTTACTATGAACTTATAAGAGTTTACAAAATCCCAAGAAAATACCATGTAAGGACAAGAAAGATATTTTTATGTGAGCAAATGTAAAAGGCTTAATAAAAAAACCATTTGATATCCAAAATCTGCTTCCAAAACACATCCACACTGAGTCTTTTATATTTATCCCAAATCTATCATTACAGGTGTGTCACATCCTGAAGTGACTGAATGCTGTGATATTAGACACACTCATAGATATCAGTACCATGCCAGTTTCTTTCATATGCAAACCAGCATCGCTGACAGGTGGAATTTTGCAAGGGAGAAATAATAACTATTTGGTCTATAACAGTAAAATTGAGAGCAGTAGTATGTGAGAGCATATGGTTTTTCCAGTAATTCCAGGATCAATCTTTCAAAAAGGAGTAGACCAAACATTTATATCTCTTTGATTGACATCAAAAGACCATTCCTCTAGATTTAATTTTGTACATTTGCTATTGGTATAAAAGGATAAGCTGATCTTTTGAGGTTAGTTCTATTTTCACAGATGATATAAAAATCAATCACTTAGATTAAATTTCCCTAAAATACTTGGCTAAACAATTTAATTTCCAACTGCCTGAAAACTTTTTTTTTTTTTTGGTAGAAATGTCTTTGTCTTGCTTTGGAAAGACCACGACTGATGCTTATGTCATGGGGACACCCACAAAACAGAAAGAGCAGCTACTCAAAATGAGGATTTATTCCAAATAGAAAACTACCTAACAAAGTCTATTACAAGTTTGGATGCCTGTCAGGAGTAAAATATGACACAACTTGCCTTAAGCCTTTCTAAGTTCACGCACCCAGAGGGTGCAGGGGCTCACTCCAGGATGTATCCAGACAGCAGCACTCACCAGAGCATACTCTGGAAAATATTTAGATGTGGATCCTGTATGAAAAAGTATCTACTACTTTTAGTAGGAGCAATCCGTCTACTCACAACTTTCTGAGGAGCTTCTTTCATCACAAGCTGCTCATAACTCCCAAAGGAGACTGAACCTGATTTTTTCTGTATATTTAGAAATCACCGAAGACATCATGCTATTATGGGAACGTTGAAAAGTACTAAAAACCTGAAAAAAAACCACATAAAAATCTCAATTTCTCATCGGGACAAGATGTGCTACAAAGTTTTTTACACATCCAGAAAAGCCATTTACTTGAACTAAAGGACACTTAACAGTGAATATTAATTTACACAGATATGCCTTCACCCGTCACTTGCAAAAGGTAACGTGCAAAGGTTGCCAAGTATACGCTTTATGTCTGGCACTTAGACCTTTACAAATCACCCAGAAAAGCCCAGGAGAGGGTTTTACCAGCTCTCCCACCCGCGATCCCCGGCCCAGAGCCTGGCCTCAGCACTGGCAGACTCCTCCTCAAACTCCTTCAGGGGTTTTTTCTTCCCCGTAGACGAAAAAGCCGAGGAGTTGCCTGAAAGCAAAACCAGCTGCACACGCGTCTGGAACGCGAGCAGCTAAAACTCCCGCCTTGACGGGGGACAGCGAACAGCGCGGCCCGGGCAGGAACAGCTGCCTCCCTGACCGCCTG